>NW_018736481.1:53692-79468 GCF_002204515.2 Aedes aegypti
GCTCTCCAATTTTCTGCGAAAACTTTTATGATTTTTTTATTTAGACTTTGCAGTCAAAAAGACTACATCAAACTCAGATTACACTTGTGTGTCGCCGGGTCACTTTGCTCAATATAAACATAACGGATTCCCGTCTTAAGAATTAATTTTCTTCAGAATGTTCTCATTGAATTTCAACAAAAAATGGTTCAAATATTCCTTCAGGAATTTCTCCAGAATATGCCTAAGGAATTCCGAATTCTAGACATTTTAAATTCAATGATTGTGAATTTCTACAATAGTGTTTTTAAAATATATTTTTGAATTTTACTGTACTTTGATCAAAAATTACACCAAGTAATTTTTCTATAGATTGTTTTTATTGCAAAAATATATCCAGGAATTCAATCAAAAACTGAGCCAGTTCCCTAGTTACTCCAGAGAATTCTCCTAGAATACTGCGATAATTCTAACACGTATTCATTCAGAAACTTTTCCATTGAAAACCCCTCAAGGATAGTTCTTGTTTTTACTGGAGCGTTTCTTTGATTCTAGTGACTTCTTCATGAATTCTGAAAAAAAAATCATGAGTTCTTGGGACATTCATTCTAAAATTCGGTCAAGAAATTACCAAAGAATTTTTTTTAAGAATTTTACCACAAGCTCCTAATAGCAAAATTATTGGATTTCCATAATTGCCTGCTAAAAATGTTCATGGACTGTTCCACATTAGTTTGTTGAAAGATTTCTGAAAGATTTGATTTATGAATTTATTTCAGAGATTCTCCGAACTCTAAAGATTACTGTAATAGAGACGTAAAAATAAAAAAAAATGAAAATGAAAAGAAAAATAAAAAAATTAGACACGGAAAAAAATCGAACAACTATGTAGGAAAGACTGAAAATGCCTGCTAGGTCAATGATATCAATTCAAGACCCATTCTTCGTCAAAAAATACATATTGAACGAAATTAAGAAACAAAAGTATTTTGCTTCGATATAACGTAACCTCGATATAAAGTAACGAAAATAAAAATCGAGTTACGTTATATCGAGGTATTACTGTATAAGGAAACATATGTTTATGACAAAGTTTCACGATGGAGAATTTTTTTTTTCCACTTGTGGTCGATTTTCAAAATGTTCACTTAGTGTCAAACTTAATAAAAAGGCCTTTTAAAGATATTCACAATGATTCATCAAGAACAACACGTTTTGAGGGTAAATGCCATATTTATCTCCACTAACTTATTTTCCTCGATGGAGAATCGCGAATAACTAATGAAAATTGCCCATTTTATTATTTAGTTAATTTTCTTTTGCTTTGAAATATATAATTCGAAAATGGCTTCTTCTAGAGAAGTAATCGTGATAATGATTAGAATGATCACAAGATTTATATTGTATATCAGAACTTATTTAATTTGACAAAAAAAAAACAATTAAAATTTTGAAAATCGACCAAAAGTTGTTCTAGGAAAAAAATTTTTATTAAAAATTACTCCATCATGAAACTTTGTCCTAAACATCTGTTTCTTATCAAGATTCAAGATCAACAGTTTCAGAGTTAGATATTTGGAAATGCCAAGGCCCAACTGAGCAAAGTAGAAAGTAAAAGAGACACTAAGTCGTGTCAGACTGAAGTGTTTTCTTTCACAGGCAACGCGAATATATCTAATGATATTATTCGATACGCGATGCGAAAGAGGAGACCATCCGAGGATGGATACGTGCTAATGGAACAGTGACCTACGCAGCTGTTCTCAAGAGCGAAACCACGAACCAGGCTCCACGATCTAGAGGACATGGAAACAGTGGAGAGGCCAACACTAAGCTTAAGGCCAAGAAAGCCAAGGAAAAAAAGCCACGGGACAGCCCGAACCAGGCAGTGCATCCACAGGAACCACGGGCGCAAGGCAATAGCAACCCGTGGATTCGAGTTGGAAATAACAGAGGAAAGCGAAACGGACACGGTGTCTCTGGTAGAACAACATTAATATAAAAAAATCAGTATCGCTAAAACATCCACCAAATGAAAGCTTAGGCTTTCCCCTTTCATTTGAGACCTGTTTGGAAATGTTCTATCGGGGGTCCTGAACATTTTTTTCAAAACAGTACAATGCCGTTTTTTCAGTACTGATTTCTTAATTATGGTTCACACAGTCATTTTCTTTCATGCTTATCTAGGTAGCCATGAGAAATTGTACTACGAATAGTTAACCAATTAATAAAAAGGATTTAGATTTAGCATTCTATTTAAACCAATTATATATACGACATATCGATAAAGTAAATACGGATAATACGGCTTACAAATGCTCACTATTGTACATTACTACAGCTCAAAGAAGCTGTCGATCATATGCTTCAGAGTTCTCCGGAACCTTAACATGATTCCAAGCAACTTGAAAATCGAAATGCACGGTTTCACTATTTGCGTATTTGCTCAAACCACTTCCTGTGATTTCACAAAACTCCGGGATATGTTAGCGGAAATATGGAACTTCGAGCAATTGGGTAAGCAATCCACGTTTTTGAAAAGTTCTCAACTTTTCTGCAAAATCATCATCCAGACTCGTTTGAAAACAACTTTTATGTACCTGATCAGAATGATCAAGCGCCTGAAATACATTTTTTCATTTAAAAGAGATAATTTACAGAACAGTACGATAAATTACAATTGCTAGCAAACTTAGATCCCATTACACTTCCAAAACATGCCAATTTTTCAAAAGCTTCTGACAGTTTCGTCTGGTGAATCCACTTTTGTTGTGGCGTTGGCAACTGATGATCCTCACCTGTGATAAAAGAATGATTTTAAGGTCATCTTTATGAATCACACAATCAAACTGCTGATGCTTACCCATTCCTCGACATTCTTCTTCTTTCTGGCGTTACGTCCCAACTGGGACAAAGCCTGCTTCTCAGCTTAGTGTTCTTATGAGCACTTCCACAGTTATTAACTGAGAGCTTTCTATGCCAATGACCATTTTTGCATGTGTATATCGTGTGGCAGGTACGAAGATACTCTATGCCCTGGGAAGTCGAGAAAATTTCCAACCCGAAAAGATCCTCGACCGGTGGGATTCGAACCCACGACCCTCAGCTTGGTCTTGCTGAATAGCTGCGCGTTTACCGCTACGGCTATCTGGGCCCCCCTCGACATTATTTGGATCAATTTGGAGCAGTGGATAGTTCTTATGAGCACTTCCACAGTTATTAACTGAGAGCTTTCTTTGCCAATGTTGCCATTTTCGCATTCGTATCTCGTGTGGCAGGTACGATGATACTCTATGCCCAGGGAAGTCAAGTAACTTTCCTTTACGAAAAGATCCTGGACCGACCGGGAATCGAACCCAGACACCTTCAGCATGCTTTGCTTTGTAGCCGCGGACTCTAACCACTCGGCTAAGGAAGGCCCTTGAACGCATTTATATGCATTTACATTTACGTTATTACAGTTTCTGCATTATCGTTCAAATCAAAGTGCAAATGTGTTACCACTAAAAACCCCTGAACTGATTGGTTAGGTCTGCTGATTTTGAAAGCGATGTTTGGGGCGATTGCAACATCCAAACCCCTTAGACAGCTGCTCAACTGCAACGCTCATCTGGTGCTCAAATCAATTTTTTTTTAATCAAAAACAAGTCATCAGCGAACAAATAGGTTTTTTATAGGTTGCACAGATGTTGAATAAGATTCTCAGTTGGGTGGTAAACCGAGTAGATTCGACAACCAACCAATTCAATTGGCTCTTACGTTTTGCATTACTGTGTCTACCACGTTTTCCTTTTAGTTTTGGTGAGATTGTTGTTCTCACATCATTACATGATTCGAGTGGTAGGTTTTAAATTGTATTTATATTTATACAGTGCTATATTCAAAAGATTGAACTGGTTACTGAATAAATAAACGTGCAAGCTCGACATATTTTTGTAGGACAATACCAGACTGTAAACCTGATGTCGTGAAGAATGTGCTGTTCAATAATATCAACCACTTTTGCTGATAACGGTTGCAAACACAAATTCTTTAAACACAATACGCAAATCTTCGAACGATTGTCTTCATGGCTTTTCGGTTTCATGTTTCAGGTCTCCTGACAGAGTGTAGTGTAAATATATATATTTATTATTAGGTGTAAAATTGGGATATATTTATTGTAATTATTAACAGACATACCTCTAATCAGCAAACCAAAATGTTGACCCAAAACAATGAATTTATAAACTTATCACGCGACACAAGCACCATTTTTTCGCTATACCACCTTAGAACGCGACAACTTAAGCAATGAAGCGTTATAACGCAGCGCCGATTTCCCTACCATTGATGCCAATTTAGTTGTTTTTTTGCAATCTGTTAAACCATTGGTAATGTAATGATCCATGAGTAAATGTTTTCAAACGCTTTGGTTATTACTAATCGAAAAAAGCAATATCTTATGAAAATATATTTGAATTTTAAGACGGTAGCATACAACTGAATCTAAATAATGGTTATTTATTGGAAATCTTACAAATCTCTAAACATTTTTTTTATTCCAAATTTTAAATAATATTTACCACCATTTTAGTTGTGTATAAATGAATAAATTTTGATAAACGATATGCAATTTTACTATTTACTGAATTTATAATCAACTGAACAGCAACACTGCCAAAACAAAAACAAGCTTGTTTTATGGAAATCTGAACAAACATTTAAAAAGGGCACATCGACATAGGTAAACAATGTCTTTGTAAGACGCTGTTGAGCCCAATTCAACTCGATCATGCTTACCAATACTGCTATCAGGAAGAGCTAACACTAATCTTTCTGATAGTGGTGTTAGTTTGCATGGACGAGCTAAAAAGGGCTCAACAGCAATGTTTCTGAAAAAAGGCTCAAGACCTCTCCAGCCAAATGTTTGTCCAGAAATATTTGTCATGGCCTTCTACGGTTCTATTGAGTTGTCATCATATGGTATAAGCGATTCATTGTATCATACTATTGGAGGAAGAAGATCACCTATGGTACGTATCTCTTACTAAAATAAAAAAAAATGTTCAGGACCCCCCGATAGAACATTTTCAAACCGGTCTTAAATGAAAGGGGAAAGCCTAAGCTTTCATTTGGTGGGTGTTTCATCGATACTGATTTTTTTATATTAATGTTTTCTACCAGAGACACCGTGGGAGTTTGCTAAAGCAAAAACAGCGAAACGTAGGAATTTAGGCGAGGCCCTCATTTCAAAACGGAGGAAGCGAAATACGCCGAGGTTCTGAAGGCAATGCGTAGCACAGAGAAGATATCACCAGTGGGCGCAGATGTGCGGAGCATAAGGCAGACTAGGATTGGTGAAATGATCGTAGTCTTAAAGAAGGACGCCAAGCTAAAGGGTGCAGTCTATAAGCAACTGGCACAAGAAGTACTGGGCGACGTGGTTGATATAAGATTCCTGACTGCAGAAACAACTCTCCAGAGTGAAAATCTGGATGAGATCACCGATGCAGCGGAGGTCTCGGCTGCTCTTAAAGAGCAGTGTGACATCGACGTAGCCAGTAAGGCTATCCACGGTAGGCAGGTCGGTTGGCCAGCTGAGCATACAACAGCCTCCTGAAGTTTGCTTCAAGTTTTTCGGAAAGGGCATTAAGTCGTGGAAATGCAATGGTCCCGACAGAAGTAAGTTGTGCAGAAAATGCGACACCGAAGGCCAAAGGGCAAGCGATTGTAAGCAAATCGCTAAGTGCCTAATATGTGTCGACAGAGCAGGCTGCATAGATCAAGAAATCTTCCCGGATGTATTGAAGCGACAGAAATTGGTGCTACTACCAGTGCAGTGGGGTAGCCGCTGCATCGACCAAAGAGGCCTGGCCGCATCAAATGTAAATCTGAAAAATGTGGGTACAGTGATGACGGTTTTCCTCATAGCGATCATCAATCGACTCGCTTTAGTATCCAGGCTGGTGGAGGGCAGTACGATGTAACTCGATCCAAGCTAATGGTTGGAAAACAGCGCGCTTTGACGGCGAAGTATTCACTGAAGCCCTGAGGCGCAAACGTAACACTCTGGACCTAAACGGTGGAGAGCTAGTTGCTGTGATATCATGAGCATGTGATGCTTCCATGCCGAGAAAATCCTCTCCTAGAGAGAACAGACCGCCGGAGTACTGGTGGGCTTGAGGAAGATTGCAACGCGCACGCACAGGAACACAAAGAGAAGAACGCGGTTGCAGCATTCAGAGAGGCAAAGTTGAATCTCAAAAAGGAAACCAAGCCCATGGCCCCCAGCGCCGTATGCGGCAGATTAAGGAGAAAAAGTGCCGCGGGTGACGAGCGAAGAGCTGACAGAAGTCGTGAAATCATTCGCGTCAAATAAGGCACCGGGACTCGATGGTATCCCGAGTGTTGCCCTCAAAACGGTAGTCAATGCAAATCCGGACAAGTTCAGAACCACGATGCAACGCTGCATAGATCAAGAAATCTTCCAGGATGTATTGAAGCGACAGAAATTGGTGCTACTACCAAAAGCGGGGAAAGTACAAGATTGGCGTATGGATCTATCTGTCTAATGAATACGACGGAAAAATTTTCGAAGGATTGATCTTCAACTGGCTAGTACCGTATACGGAAGGTGCGCATGGCCTGTCCAACAAGCAGTTTGGATTCAAGAAAGGCAAATATATTCTGTACGCTATCCAGTCGGTCGTTCAGATATCTGAGGTGGCAATCGAACATAAAAGGAGCGGTATCCGTTACTGCGCGGTTGTCACTCTAGATATGAAGAATGCGTTCAACAGCGCAAACTGGGAAGCGATAGCCCACGTACTTCACCGCCTCAAGGTACAGCTGCAGTTGCGTAAGCTTCTAGAAAGCTTTTCTGAAGGTAGGATTCTACTGTATGACATAGAGGAGGAGCAAAACAGCGTTCGAATCACCGCGGGAGTACCTCTGTTATGGAATGCGAAGTACGATGACGTACTGAGACTGCCTCTTCCGACGGGTGTTATGATTGTTGGCTTCACCGACGGCATCAGCCTAGTGGTCTATGGCGAATCGATGGAGAAAGTAGAGTTGACAGCAGCGCACTCTATCTCCATAGTAGAGGAATGGATGAGGGCTACGAAACTAGAACTGGCCCATCAGAAGACTTACTATCTCAGTGGTCTTAAAACGCAAGTCCGAGCTACAGCCACTTATCTCTAGCACCTCTCTAGTAACTAGCACCATAAAGTTCAAGCGTTCCCTTAGGAATCTTGGGATAATGATTGATGACTAGCTCAGCTTCGCTTGAAGTAAACGCTTTCCATACTCAGGTATGGAGCACCAATCTGGTCAGAAGCGCTTATAACGAACAGAAACCTAACGTGGTAGGAAAGCGGTTTCTAAAGAAGCCGTGTGAATTATAGCCGGGATGACACCCATCGGGCTTCAAGGAAGATGTGCAATGCTTCAACCAAAGAGGTACCAGTGGAGTCCACAACGCATGCAAAGAGACAACGCTTTGAGGTTGGCAGCAGGAATGGGATAACTCCACTAAAGGTAGATGGACCCATCGGAAAACATCGAATATGTCAGATTGGTATATAAGAAACCATGGGGAAGTGAACTTCCGCCTGACGCAGTTTATGTCAGGACATGGTTGCTATAGGTAGCACCTGCATAGGTTCAGCAGGCACTCAAAATCTCCTGCGTGCCCCAATTGTGCTGGTGTGGAGTAAACAGCGGAGCATGTCGTATTCGATTGCGAGGTATTTACCGGAAATCCACCCTCTAGCTATATTATTTTAATAAATTTTAATTTAATTTAATTTAGTTTAAATAATTTAAATTTTAATTTAATTTATTTTTTTTTACTTTAAGTAGGAGTTTGCACATTGACTTCACATTCGTTTCGATGTACCCGTTGATGCTCTCGATTAGAATGCGTTTTAACCCAATTAAAGCTGCTGTTTCTGTTGATTTTAAAATTATCAAAAAACCAAAGATTGCTCTGTAATACCACAACAAAACCGAAATGGTTAGGAAACCTTATCGCATGATTAATTATTGTTTCCTTCATCAATCAGCCGTTATCTTATCGATCCTTCAATTCTGTCTCATTAGCTAACATCAGTACACGCATGATGATGAAGCTAAAACTTTCGAAGCACCAAAAACCCGCATACCCAAACTATTCCCTTTCTGTGTTTAATTTGATGAAATTTTTAACCCTACCTACTCATCAATTTAGGACGCGGGGCTATCGGATGACGACGACTTCCCACCCCACCATCTATTCTAGCACGTGACGCTTTGTTGCGGTCTTGGCACTTCCGGATGCAACATCGCGTCCTAACGAGCCGTCAGCACTTTCCGTCTTGTTAGGGGGAACGAAAGGCGACGAAAAATTTTTGAAATTCAAATAATCAGATTTTGATGCATCGTGACAGAGTGGATAATTAAACGGCAATCAGAAATCCCACTGGTGTAGTGAGATAGGTACCGTAAAGCGAGGGCAAATTGAACACTCTGTTACAACATTTTGTAGTGTTATCCATAGGAATTCAGATTATGTCAAATTTATTTGGACTTAATCAGTAATTCGATTATCGAAACCAGTTCACGTAAATGATTTTTGAAGAAGTAACAGTTTACATTTCATAAAATTAAAAACTCGAGTATTTGATCAGGGTTATGCCAAATTAAATTTTGAAAATCATCAACATGCCAAAATGAAGTCGGTTTTAACAATCATATATTTCGATAAAAAAGGGCTTATGATTGATAAACTATGTTTGTATTACTATATAATTTTAAAACTGAGCTCAGTACTTCACTCTTAAGCTTACACAACCAACTTTCATAGTTTGCATGTAAGCCATAACTGCCCATAACTGCATATATGTCACATTCGACATTTTGGACAATTTCGAGTTAATACCGGGGAGAGTCATCAAATGATAAATATTTTCGATCAACTCATTGAAATCAGTGAGTTTGTTCTAGAAAATCCGAAAAAAATACCAAGTCGTTTTGTCACATTGGTAATTGTAACCGCATAACAGTCACATTGAGATTATACATGAGTCCCATAATAAAGTAGTGATGACATTTCTATCGAAATTATTTTCTGAATATTCACCCAGTATGCGACATGAGTTGTACAAAATTTCTGCCTCAAATAAGCACTTTTGAATTCTTGGTAATTTTTAGAAATTTTAGTTTTGTCCCATACTACCATAAAATTCACACTTGGTATTCCATTTACTCAATGCCTACTTTTCTCGAATGTTACAAATATGCAGTTAAGGGCAGACCAGCTGCTTGTTTATTACTGATTTTTCAAACAGTATTACTTACACCTTCAGAACCTATGAATATTTCTATGTAAATAAACCTTATTTCAAATGAAATGGTTTAAAATTATTCATTACAAATCTTGTAATTCTTGGATCTTGGAATCACACATGGAATATGTGTGATGTTAACGAAACATTCAACATTCTCAGAAAGGAATACTGTTTGGTGCCGATCTGATCAAATTCGCTATAGTGATCAATTTGACCCCGCAATACGGTACCATCAACACCACCAATGTTCACGGTATGAAGAGCAATGGTTAAAATTTACTGAGCTATTTTTGGCAAAACAAAAAAAAAGGAGTTCCAAACTGCGTATGGGGTTGCACCTAAGTGCCGAGCGATGACGAAGGCGCGGGTGAAAACGATTTGACAAGTTGGCAGATTTAAATTTAATTAGCTATCGGTCAGTCGCCGCGAGGAAAAGTTTGAAAACACATCAACGCGCTTCACTCCCGTATCCTAAGGGAAGTAGTGGTGAAATAGACGCTTCGTTGATCGCAGAGAAGAATACGATTTTTAGTGGGTTTTTTTCATGCACGAACATAGCATAAATTGGGGGGCGGGACGTTTCGCATAAAGACGATTCGCATAAGGACGTTTCGTATAATTTTATGGGTGGACGTTTCGCATAATGGACATTTGGCATAAAGAGAATTATATGCCTTCTTTAAAATGCTACCTGTTCTTATACGAAACTGCTTTATGCGAAACGTCCATTCTGCCAAACGTCCTTATGCGAAACGTCTTTATGCGAAATGGGTCACCCCATAAATTGTAGTGTTCATTTTTGTTACGGATGTCAATCTATCTATATAAATAAAAATGGAGTAGTGTTTGTATGTCACGAAATGGCTTGGAAACGGATGGGCAGATTGACGTAAAATTTTCACAGTTGCACTCGACAGGAGATGCGACGTAATAGTGCTAGGAAAAAGTTGGGGTAAGTCTCCGGAATAATCAGGAAAACGGGTGTCATTTTGTATGGGGGATTTGACTTTTTACAACAGCCTACTTGACTGGGACCACTAGTTGATAATGAACAAGTAACAAAACCATCAAAATTTTATACGCTGTTATTTTAAACTCGTGTTCTTGACCGGGGGCCTGGGGCATATGCTCCCCCCTCTAAAATTTGGGCCTGCTGCTAGAAAATCCATTTAGTTTTTTATTTGTTAAAAACTACGGTAAATGTTCCTATAGTGGAGGTACTAAGCACGATTCAACTTCATTCAACCGCTAAAAATTCAAAAAGTACATCAAATGTTTTTGTACATTTTTGTAATGGAAAGTAATGTCCTATAAGATAATGACAAGCGAATTTCATCGCAGTGACCAACGGCATGTCAGTGAAAAAGATTACCTCCACTTTTGGTACAATGTTCCCTTAGTTGCGGTATGTTTTTGATTTGTGTTCCTATATTTGCGGTATCCGTTATTTTCTTATGGGATCCTCCATTATAGGAACACTTTACCGCAAATATTTTGTCAATTTTGCAGAAATTTTTCAAACTATTTCGTATATCAACAAGTCAATACGTGGAATAGCTGTGGCTAATATAATGAAACCTGTATAAATGGCACAACCGCTGCTATAGGAGCCCTACAACTAAAGGATCACTTACTCTATTTTGTGTCGTAGTTTGGTTTTTTGTTATGCTGTGCGATAAAACCGTTCAAAACCATTGTTTTTCCAATAGAAGCGAGATGAAATTCTCAAGATGTTCATTTTACCATCACTTCCCCCATGCACTCTCTACCAAAAGGGGTGACGTGGCACCAAGTCGTGTTTCTTCGTGCTTTTAAGCGACATTTCCGGCGGTTGATTTTTGACGGACTGCTCTGCCAATGGAGTGACATTTTCGAACGGGAGCTTCTTGGCGATGACGACGATGGATTCGGTTCGGTAATTAAGGTCAGCTTGTACTGATCAGCGCGTAGATTTAATTTGGGCCTGCTCTAACGAATCTATTTCGAACATATACGATGGTGTCGTCTGGTGCAGCTGCAGGTTAAATACCGATTGAATCCAGGCTATCGATTTCCCGAGCTTCGATGGCCCTATATATAACCCGATGGGATTCACTTTTATGTGCTTGTGGGATGGACGACGTTACACACACTCCCTCGATTCAGTGTCATCGGTTTGAAAGGACGGATTGAATCCGTTGCAGGTTGAATCGTTCCAAAGATTCCTGTACGAAAGGGGTCGAGCGAAGAGCTTGGAGCAAATCCATTTGATGGAATTGGTTTTTTATTCCGATTGCCGCGCTGCCTCAAAGAGTGCAGAAAGTTTTGCCCTGCTCTCATTCGGCAAATGGCAACTGAATGGAATTTGGGATCTACCTATCTATATAAATTCTGTTTGAGCGTGAAATGGATTTCTGGCGAAGTGATATTTCTTGGACAGTTTGAAAAGCGTGAGCTTCCGTGAGTTGAGGTGCGGAAAGCATGGTAGGACTTAGGCGATTAAGCGGTAAGATTCAAAAGTTGGTGATTTACATCCGATGTGAAATTATTGCTTTCATATTTTGTAATTATGTTTACCGTGTAGCTTTATTCAAGGTTTTGTGTGATAAATGCAAGACGGACGGATTCGTTTTGGTAAACGATATATCTATAATTTTGAAATGAATACGTGAGCATATACACTAGACCTGTTCACTTTTTGGAAAAAGTTATCCAACTCTCTGTGCCACATCAAATTCTGAACTTATTTATCAAAACAAGTTATCTGTCCAAAAATGAGCCAATTTGGTAAAATTTAAGAGCTGTATCAAATCGATTTTGTGGTTTTTTGGACTTTTTTCCCACAATGCGTTCCTGGAACCCAGAAAAATCATTGAAAATGGTTCGAAAATACCACCAGCCTTTTGCTAACACAACAGTCTATCACTTTGCCGAAGACACTAGGGTGTTTTGACCGCTTCTTCATTATTCTTTTAACGTAATTAGTCAGAAAGTTTCGAAAAACGCTATATATTTTTCCAATTTGCCTTATTAATTCTGATAAAAATCTTATTATATTTTGTATCCAATTCAACTATCTATTTGATCTAAGTGTTACGAACATATCGTTCATACATCATTTTCATGTGAGAATTGATTTTCGCTGCGAAATAAATGAAAGTGTATCACTTTGTACCCTAAAATCTCATAGGGTTGCCAACACAAATACACTCTATGAAAACCACAGTTACCCATGATTTAGATGTCATGTCTTTGAATCCTACAGTCTATCGCCATCGGCTTAATGTAGAGTCGATGGTAAGGTTTAGACCTGGCGATCAGAAGATTCAAGGTTCAAGTACAAGTGATAATCTTTTTTGCTTTTTTTACACCAATCAATTCCATGACGCTGAAAAGGGGGCTTCGGTGACTCCATGATATTACGGCTCATACAAAACTTGTACAATGTTCACACAAAAATCTTTACGATGGAGGGGTGTTGTTAACCGAAGATTGTGATGATATGCTACGATTACTATTGATTATGGAAAAAAGATTATTCCTTGCACTTGGACCGTGGATCTTCTGATCCTTAGACCCAAACCTTACCATCAATTCTATTTTGAGCCGATGATGATGGACAGTAGGGTTCAAAGACATGACGTCTAAATCATGGGTAACTGTGGTTTTCATGGAGTGTATTTGTGTTGGCAACCCTATGAGATTTTAGGGTATAGAGTGATACACTTTCAATTATTTCGAAGTGAAATTCAATTCTCACATGAAAATGATGTATGAACGATATGTTCGTAACACTTAGATCAAATAGATAGTTGAATTAGATACAAAATATAATAAGATTGTTATCGAAATTGATATGGCGAACTGGAAAAATAGATTGCTTTTTTCGAGATTTTTTGACTAATTACGTTAAAAGCATAATGAAGAAGCGGTCAAAACACCCTAGTGTCTTCGGCAAAGTGATAGACTATTGTGTTGGCAAAAGGCTAGTGGTATTTTCGAATCATTTTCAATGGTTTTTCTGGGTTTCAGGAACGCATTTCGGGGAAAAAGTCCAAAAAACCACAAAATCGATTTGATACAGCTCTTAAACTTTACCAAATTGTATCATTATTGGACAGATAACTTGTTTTGATAAATAAGTTCAGAATATGATGTGGCAAGGGTACCTTAGAAAAAGTGAACAGGTCTAATATACACGGATTGGCGAAACCGATAGTGCGGTTACTTAGCGAACTCGCCCACAAAGAAACATGTAACAGATTCAACGGATTAAACACTACTCGATAAAAGTTTTAATAACAATACGTAAAAAAAAGTAATATAAAACATGACGTAAATTTCATGTTGAGCTATCTACTTGATGGAAACAATGAAATGAAGAAAATTCATATGATAGTATTTGCTTAAACTCAAACTTAAACTCCGATTCATGGTCTAACCATCAACCATCCAAAATTCTATATGAACCATGAACGATCCACCACCAATCGTTTTTCTCTCTCGCTCGTTTCCCCATCGTCAGCCACTTAAAAAGAGCAATTTTGACAGCTCAACGTTTTTCTCAAGTCCGGGTACATTTTCGCGAGCTAATTGCATTAATTAAATTTCATATTTTCCAACCAAAGAAAGTCGGTTGGTTGGCATCGAGATCGCGACGTCCATCCACCCAGTCAGTTTGTCGTCGCTGAAGGGCGCACGTTCTTCTGGCTCTAGGTGCTTCTATTAATTTTCCTTTTGGACCCACTTTCCTCCGTCGTCTGTTCGACGAATAGGAGAAAAGTGGCGAAACAGAAATCTTGTTAAGTAAACTCTCTTGCCCAGCATCCAGCTCCGTAGATGGTTTTGATGATATTACACGACTAACACCGAGAACACTTCTGCTGACCCGGGGGCCGAAAACGCGTTGCAAGTTAATTGATGTTAAATTACCTTTCCGGTGAGCATTTTGACTTCTGCTCACGGTTTAGTTGGTCATACTTTCACCTTTCCAACCCGGATGCCTTGGAAAGCGAAATAAAAATTTTCCAGGAATCATCAAGTAGAAAGGTCATTTCTGGCACGGCTGCAGGCAAGATGACACTTTAGGGCTGCTACACTGCATCGGAATTGCGCGATTCTGCTGGTTTCAGTTTTCGTTGACAGAGTACAACTTCTGAGTCGTTTTTTTCCTTCGCGGACATGTGTTGCGCTTACCTAAAGTACCTCCAACGCGGTGAATCTTGACAGGTACATCGCCCGAGATTGATTGCACCAGATATGCCAGTAGTGGAACGACGACGACGACTGTGACGATTGCGATGCCATCTAATTCTCTTGGAAGTATGTAGCGAAGGCCATCGACAGGAAGGGCTTGGAGAGGTGTATGTGCGATGCAATTGTACAGGAAATGATACGACTTCCTTTCCATATATTTTTTAGTGTAAACGGAGACGTAGTCAGATGGGATATGTTTTATTAACAGTATGAAAAAAGGGTGTGTATTTAAAGTTAAAATTTTGTGAATCATTTGAAGATATTTGTTTCTAGTGTTACTTCCTAACAATTTGTCAGCCCTTATGAGCAATTTCACCGCCGACTAGCAGGTTTTCACATTTATTTATCGTGTGGCAAGTATGAATATACTCTATGATCTGGGAAGTTGACAAAATTTGCAACCCGAAAAGACTCTCGATCGTCAAAACATCCATCGATAACGCTGCAAATAGCATTGTTAGATACATGACACGAATCTTGAAAAACGTTCGTATCGACCGTTTTTCAAACCGTTTTGGATGAGAAGAATCCTGGGCGGGCTGCAATGTGACAGCACGATACGCGAAACAACTTGGAACAATACAGACTGTAGCAGAAAAAGCAATCCCATCTATTTCGTGTGAAAAAAGCACCATTTGGATGAAGAAGAATGCCAAGAGATAAAGTTGCTGAACAGTTCACATGCTGAGGTTCTATCAGAAACTTAACCAGAGCATTAATGATTAACGAGTCGCAATGATTGATTAAGTGATTAATGATTAAATTCAAGTTCATCATGATTAATGATTATGATTTATGATTAAATTTTTTGAAGTCATGATCAATGATTGTGATTGATGATTAAGCCAAAGTATGATTAATGATTATGATTAATGATTAAATTTCAATATTAGATGATTAATGAATATGATTAACCCCTCTACCGTCAGCTTCATTTTTCACCGCTAAAAAAAAAAAAAAATTCAAATCGCGATACCTTTTTTGTTTCTCGATATTTTTGCACCATTTCTTCGCAAGCCCTCAAAAAAATCTTCTAGTTTAAAAATATGTGTCGATATTGATAATTGATCATCTGGATCCGATGATATTCCAGAATTCCTTGGGGGACCGATGCGTAGCCATAACCCACGTAAATATCTCAGGCTACAAAATTTTTATCGTATTCGGATATTCCGTCCACGGAATTATATATTAATGCGAGTATGTTGTGAAAAAATGAAGCAATTTGGTGCAGCCGTCTTTGAGTAATGAGCATTTATGCTTCTGGTACCCCGCTGGACAAATGAAGATCTTGAAAACTCTAAAAAACCTCATATCGTTATTTTTAGATTTCTCCAAGAATACTGAACCGATTTGTATGATTTTTTCAGAGTAGCTCCTTATTACCTGACATTGTATAGTACACATTTTATTTTTTTGATAAATTGATCAAAAACAAAATGGCCGCCAAAGACATTTTGTATGGAGAATGTCGGTCCCCCAAGGAATAGAGTTCTGTTTGATCTTTCGACCTTGACACTTGCTTTTCCCGGGGCAAGCGACGAGGGCAGGATCAAACATGTCGCGCGTCGGTCTCGTAAGTGAAAAAGTGGCGTGATCGGTGAGTTCGGTTGGAGTAACTGAAAAAGTGCCGCGATCGGTTAGTTCTGTTTGATCCTTCGACGTTGACGCTTGCTCCTGGGCAGTGCGTCAAGAAAGCCCGAACAGTTTTTTTTTTTTTTTTTTTTTTTTTTATTATTCTTTTTGGGTCGCGCGCTTATTTTTTTTTTTCCTGAGTGCTTTTTTATAGCCGAGCAAACGAGTGAAGCCGAAAGTGGATTGTGGCTGCTCAGTCAAGGATAACGGATCAATTGGTGAGCTCGTTTCATGCTACTATTTCTAATCTATAAAATATGTATGACTGCACATTCAATCGTTACAATGGTGGGATGCAAATATGATTTTTCAACAAACTATGGATGGTTCGTCACTGTGAGTGTCGACACAAACTCTGATTCATGATTTATTTATGTTTAACATTTTTTTTTCAGAACACCTCTTATATACCTTTATTTTTGTAATTAAAAAAACTTTGAATGGTTCAACACTACAAGTGTAGACTTGCGAAAGGTTCACTTTATTCAACAAACTTTGGATGGTTCGCCACTGTAAGTGTCGGCATAAGAATAAGAGTGTTCTATGATGTCCCAACCAATCGAGTTTTTTGTTTCTTTTCAAATGAGTAAAATATAATAACACATGCTTTCGTCCTGACAGCTGTAGGAATGTTACATTTAGGTATTTGTTCAACAAACTTTGAATGGTTCGTCACCTCAAGTGTCGGCATAATTTTCCTCTACATAGAAATTGTTCATATCAAATGAAAATATTATATTTACGTATAAGCATGTATATATCTCACAAATCATTGTTTATCATGGTCTAATCGCTTATCAAAGTGAATCCTATGACCCAACGATCCTCCCCATTAACAAACATCCCTCCCAGTAACCTTTGTGGAGATGCAGAGGCAAACACGGTCTCCAAAAAGCAAAGGTTACACACTAACATTCCTTCCCCCAATCCCACCTGACTGCAAGGACGTGGCCGGCGCCGTTATTGACCCTGTATAAATAGAGGCACTGAATTATGCACACTGAAGAAGATTATGGCCAATCCCAGCCGAACTTCTAGTTGATTCTTTGTGCATTTTCACTGACTTCGGTCAATCACGGAATAGCAACCATTGATATGTGTAGTCAGTCTAAGCTAAGCTAAGCTAGAATGTCGGTCCCCCAAGGAATATCGGAATATCTTCAAAACTAGATCACCAATGATTAATATCGATACGGATTCTTAAACTAGAAAAAATAGTGCAAAAATATCGAGAAACAAACAAGTTATCGCGATTTGAATATGTTTTTAGCGGTAAAAATGAAGCTGCCGGTAGAGGGGTTAATGATTAAACTCAGTATGGTCAGTGATTATGATTAATGATTATGATTAACCCTTACGTGAATAATGTCAAATTTGATCAAAATTTTTAATTTCAAAATAATACTTTTTTAAATTATCATTTATTGTATTTATATTGAGAACGTCGCGACACATTGCGAGCCTGCACTATACAAATCGCGTCCAGCACGTTGTTGGCCAGTAGTATGTGGTCTTTATATACCCAATAACTAGTGCACTCTCGGCTTAGGCATTCAACAGTAGAAACCGTTGTGTCCATGAGTCCTCTCGTGGTGTAGGGGTAACGCGCCTTATTTTATCGCAAATTTCATATCAATTTTTCCCATTTAATCCAATTGAGGAAGTATATGGTATGTTTAATTTTACGATAGTTGTTCAAAATAATGTTTTTCAGTCGTCTTCTAACGAAATTCTGTAAATATCAGGATTGCTGTTTGTCTTCAAAACTGCGGGTATCGATTCGAAAATTACGACGATTCCGGGATTAAATTGCGTGGAGTGCTGGAGAAACCCCCCTAAGATTCAGTAGCCACTTTCATATCGAGTCCCAAATGTTAAGAGTATCAAGATTAAAAAGTTGATGATTGAACGAAAAATCATGCTGAGAACTGTTTGTTTCAGATTTTTCTTAATCATAAGTGTACCAATAAATTTTCAAGAGTGTGATCCATTCGTTGCATACTAAAAGGTGTTTAGGGCATCTAATGTCATTTAATTTTATGATTAATCATTAATCTAACTAATGATTAAATGCCCGAAAAGATGCACTAAACAACTTAAAGTATGCAATAAATGGGTTATACACTAAGGATTGTTTGTTAAGTAATATCATCATCATTATCTAATGATGATGATATTACTTAACAAACAATCCCAAATACAAATCTTTTGAACTCGTAATTAATTGCTCCGGTTCAAAAGCCAGCATCCTGGGGAAAGTGGCCAGTATATTGGCCTTTTGAAGCGTAGCTTGCGACACATTCATGAATTATCAAGTTTTAAGTGGATGTTTTTCATGCACTTTAACAAATGCCGGGTTGTTAAGGTTTGTTGACTTCCCGGGGAAAGTATTCAAAATATTGGTAAAAAACTAGTCGGATTTCAACACTTCACTTCATAAAAGAAAGAAGAGTGTAGAAAAAATCATAAGTAAGGTGAGCAAACTCCGGTAAACTCTAATATGCTTTTTATATTGTGTAGATTATTATAAAAAGTTAAATGGTATTTGCTCGCCTTTCTAGTGATTTTTAGTACTTTTTTGCATAGTGAAGTGTTAGTTGTTTATTCATATTCCAATAATTCCTCCGAAGTGAAAGTGAAGCATTATATTGGTAGTTCTGAAACCTAGCTTTCCATCTTAAACTTCATGAATTTTGCAAACGAAGCCATAGATTTAACTCTCAAGAGAATTATCATTTTTATATCATTTTTATATTATTTTTCGGAAGAATTATTAGGGGTACCCAGTTGTTTATATTTTATGAATCTACGTTAAAGTTTGAACCAGAAACCAAAGTTTTATAATTGTCCGTGTCCTGTACCTATTTCAATAGCACGTATGAAAATCTCGTTTGAATCAACCAACCCCCTCCCTTAATTTAACTTCGACAAGATTTAAAAATTAATAATATCAATCTAAAGATATTTAAGCGCATTAAATTGTGAAATAATAAGAAAAATGTGATCTTTCGAACAAGGTACAAAACACAGCAAATATTTCATCACTAAACAACCCCATTCTTGGAAAAATGTTGAGTAAAATTAGTTTGAACATTGGGTTGGAATTTCCTAAGGAGATTTCTATGAGAAACTGGAAACATATTTTTTCTAACAATGTTGTAAAGGAATTCTCGTCCTTCCTTGATTTGAATCTAGCTTTCAGTAAAAATGATTTTAAATTAAAAAATTGTTTCAAAAGATTTTTATATTAGATTTATTGCTAACCAAGGGAAAGGTTGAAATAATCCGTTTGTTGCATACTTCAAGGCGTTTAGTGCATACTTTCGGGCATTTAATCATTAGCCTTTGAATGATTAACCATGAATAATGATTATTGATAAAAATGTTGATCAAACAAAATTTTGAAAACTCTCATACAAAAAGCAATTGGATTAGATGGACAAATTGATGTGAAGATTTGCGAAAAAGTTACACGTCTTCTCAGTGAGAATCGAACTCACGAATCTGTTCAAAGTTCAACTTTTGCTGCCTTGCGTTTCAGGCGGGTGTACAGATCAGCTAACTTTTTAAATGTTCGGCCAACAATGCCCATATCATCCGCGAAGCAAACAAATTGAATGTATCTCGTTAAATTCGTACCCCGCTTGCTAAGCCCGGCTCTCCGCATAACAACTTCTAGCGCAATATTGAACAACAGGCACGAAAATCCATCACTTTTTCGTAGTCCCCGGCGGAATCCAAACGAAATGGAATGTTCGCCTGTAACCTTCACACAATTTTGCACACCGTCCATCATCGCTCTTATCAGCCTCGTGAGCTTCCCAGGAAAGCTGTTCTCGTCCATGATTTTCCATAGCTCTACGCGGTCGATACTATTGTATGTCACCTTAAAATCGATGAAAAGGTGATGCGTTGGGACCTGGTATTCACGACATTTTTGGAGGATTTGCCGTACAGTAAAGATCTGGTCCATTGTCGATCGGTCGTCAACGAAGCCGGCTTGATAACATCCCACGAACTCGTTTACTACAGGTGACAGACTTCCCGAGCAGAAGAAAATAACTACTGCATACCAAATTGAGGTATTCCGTACCAGATAATTTCCAATACTACATACCTGAATGAGGTATGAATTAGCCCTGCATAAGAGGTAAAATACCTCAAATAATATCTCAAGCATATTCTACGAACACCAAACTGATAACTAGATCAGGTATTGTAATACCTCAATAATACTTGATGGATTTTCATATAAAAATGAAATTTTTCAATTGTAGTTCAATACCTCCAGTAGACCTCAATAGCTGTTTCATACCTCAATGAAGTATTTTTAATTGTTTTAAAGATTTTTTTCAATACCATTATAATACCAAATTGAGGTATTGACAACTGAACAAGACCTAATTTTGGTATGATACCAAAAAATGGTATGCATAAGTTATTGGGGAGTTATTTGTTCCTCCTCGGGTTGTAGGTCTCATTTAGAATGGTAATCGCTCGAAAGTTCTCATAATCTAACTTGTCGCCTTTCTTGTAGATGGGGAATATAATCACTCCTCCGGTAGCTGTTCTGTTTCTCAGATTGTGCCTATCAGCCGATGCAGACAAATGGCCAGCCTCTCCGGGCCCAACTATATGAATTCAGCTCCGACACCATCCTTACCAGTAGCTTTATTGTTCTTGAGCTGGTGAATGGCATCCTTAACCTCCCGCAAAGTGGGGGCTGGTTGGTTTCCATCGCCCGCAGTACTGACGAAGGCATTTCCTCCGTTGTTCCGTTCTTCATTGCTTGTGCTCTCAGCGCCATTCAGGTGTTCGTCGAAGTGCTGCTTCCACCTTTCCACAACCAAATGCCTTTAGCTTCTGATAGAACTTACGTGGTTCTTGAGACCGGCACAGCTGTTTCATCTCCTCGCACTCCGGCTCCTCCTGGCGGCATTTTATCTCCCGAAACAAAGCCGGTCTGCTGTTGCCGATTCCGTCTGTAACGCTCTACGATTCTGCCGGGTCCCTTACTGCAGAATGACCGCCCGCGCTGCATTCTTCTCCTCCAGAATCTGCCTAAATTCCTCGTCGACTCCGTCCCATGTACCCGACGTTGCTCTGGCACGATGATCAGCCGCCCCTGACATAGGGAACATACGCTGTTGTGAGCCGCTCATAACATGAAGTACAGACGCTCCTGATTTGGCAGAAGCAAACCAGTCCCCCCTTTCCTGTCAGCATACGACCAAAGTTCCCTCTAAGGTTGCTTATACCCCGGCTAGCACGGCGAGGAGGTAGGGAGAGAGTTTGCTGTGCAGGAGTCTAAAGAGTGCACAGAGGGGTCTATTTTATTCCTTCTGTACCAGAGGTACGCCAGACCACAACCATTTACCAACTAGTCTAAGTCGCCAATCGGCGGTAAAAATGTAGATGGAAAAATCATCGGACATTACATACCCATCATCGTGACGTACCAAGATATCTACGGCTTACTGCCAAAACTACTATATGCTGGAGAAGCATTTCAGCGATCGATTCAAAGCAAGATTGCGGTTAAGCATCTGAAGTGTCTGGTGAACTATCTGAGGAAGGAAACAAATCTTTACGCCAAAGTCCGCACGATGTGATCAAAGAATACGCGCACAAAGCGAAATTTTCAGAGCTGGTGGCTTTCGACTGCAGCAAGGTGTTCGCTGAACATTAACTGAAATCCAAGAAAGAAGGAATTCTATCTGGTGTGGGACACCAGAGCAGAAATGAAAGGCGTATTGCTGAATTAAAATAAGCTACTGAAGGGTCCAGACATGACCTGCCGGCGGTGATCTGCAAGTTTCAAGAGTAAGCTAGGTTGAATTTAGTGTGGAGATTAAACAGATGTATCACGAGTTTAAGATCTGAGCAGGAGACAAGAGATAGCATAGATTCATGATCCAAAACTAACTGTCAGAGAAGTCAGATGTATACCTAGCGAAAAACGGAATCATGAGTTCGCCATGCTTCGAACAAAATATGAAAAATCTGAATGCAAAGGAGTTTTTCGGATGTTTTCCGGAGGCAGCGAGGGGATAGTGTAGATACGATCTTCTAAGCAATGAAGCTATCTTGCGTGAAAAGTTTTTGCTGTGTAGTTTCCGGCGTATAGAATAGAACTATGGATTACCGGTTCCGGTGGTAAGAGTCCATCAAACAGGGTAACCCCAATTCAAGGTGTGAAGCGAAAAACCGTGCTGAGGAATGAATGGTCGAAGGGGTGAAAAAGATGTTCGGCCATTAACGGAGCCTGTGGGGCACCTGGGCACTCCTCACAGTATTTTGTCCCTTACCGCGTTAATGCAGGGGTCTGGCGTGGTGGACCTCTTTTCCCGTGCTAGTCGTGGGATCCAAAAATGAGTACAATCTCTAACATAAATCAAAATAGTAGTGGTAGTACAGGTAGTTGCAGTAGTAGGGAAGCGAACCTCTTCGCAAGAAGTGGGCTAGCTAGATCTCCGTTGAGGAGAGTGGAAGCAGGAGGAGGCAGCAGTGCACGTAGTGCCAGTGCTGGAAACCTTATTTCATCCCCGGCTAACGCATCGGGTGAAGTTATGGATGGAGCGTGGTTGATGATGGCCATCAATAAAAGTAGAGATGGGCTCTCTGCGATGGAAGTGGTTGCACAGCAGCTCGACTCCATAATTGACTTTGTGTCCTCGAAGTCTACAACAAGCAATCGCAGAAGCGCGCGAGGCAGCCGTCAGGGGAGGAGCTACCCGGCGGCGCTCGCAAGGCCAGGCGGATATTGACCCCGAAAACCGGCAGAAGTGCCGGAAAATCGGACCCCAGCCAGGCGTCCCGGAAAGCCGAGAAGGGTGGGCCCGAAAAGGCTGGCCCCTCACGGAGTGATGGGAACAGGGGGTTGCGACCTTTGAGAGGCCCTCAATCACCACAGGTTAGGGCGGATCAGGAAGGGAAGCCCCCTGGACAACCGTAGTGAAAAAGAAGAAGAAGCAGGAGGTTCTTCAGCAGGTTCAGGAGCGCAGGGATACCAGGCCTAAGAAAGGTAGGAGGGTAGGTTCCAAGCGCGAAAAGGGTGAAGACGGAAGAGTCCAAGTACTCGGAAGTCCTGAAGGCGATGCGCAGTGACGCGAAGCTCGCAGATCTAGGAGCCGACGTACGCAGTGTCAGACGCACTCGTACAGGTGAAATAATCCTCGAGCTTAAGCGCGACAAGGAGCGCAAGGGCGCCGCTTACAAAAGTTTGGCGGAAGAGGTCCTTGGCGAAGGTGTTGAAGTGAGGGCTCTGACGCAGTCAGTGACTCTGAAGGTGATGAACCTTGACGAGATCACCAACGCAGAAGAGCTCGTCCCGGCACTGCGGCAACAGTGCGAAGTTCAGGTGCCGTTCAGCTACGGAAAGGTCCGGCAGGTACTCAGGTGGCCTTAGTATACCTACCTGTGGCAGACGCAATAAGTCCGCTAAGGTAGGTAAGATCAAGGTTGGTTGGTCAATATGTTCACTGAACATACATGAGCAACCGGTGATCTGCTTTAGGTGTAGGGAACCTGGACACAAGTCCTGGGGCTGTAAAGGCCCTGATAGGACCATGTTGTGCAGGCGTTGTGGTGAGGAAGGTCATAAGGCACTAGACTGCAAGAACCCTCCCAAGTGCTTGATTTGTTCCGGCAAGTCCGTGAACAACAATCATCCAATGGGAGGCTCAAGGTGCCCGACCTTCAAACGAGCCATAAACGAAAAAGTCACAGTGCAGGTAACGCAGCTGAACCTGAACCACTGTGACGCAGCTCAGCAACTGCTGTATCAGTCAGTTGCTGAGTGGAGGACAGACATCGCCATCATATCGGACCCATACGAGTACCCGCCGGCAACGGCAACTGGGTCGTGGATGGATCCGGAAAAATGGCGGCGATATGGACAACGGGTAAATACCCCGTCCAGCAGTTGGTGTCTACTACCTACGAGGGCTTCGTGATCGCCAAGGTAAACGGGGTCCTCTTCTGTAGCTGCTATGCGCCTCCGAGTTGGTCGACCGAGCGGTTCACGCAGATGCTGGACTGTATGACGACCGCGCTGACAGGGCGAAGGCCAGTTGTAATAGCGGGTGACTTCAATGCCTGGGCCGTGGAATGGGGAAGCCGTAACACGAACCAGCGAGGTCAAATCCTGCTAGAGGCACTGGCCGTGCTAGATGTCGATCTGGTTAATGTTGGTACCAAAAGTACCTTCAGCCGTAACGGAGTGGAGTCGATTATCGACTTTACTTTTTGTAGTCCAGGCCTAACGAGTAGTTCGAACTTGAGGGTAGACAATGCCTACACTCACAGCGACCACCTGGCGGTTCGCTACAGTATCGACTACAACAACAGCAGGCAGCGGGTTGAGGAAGCGGCTAGGTCAAGGCCAAGCCCTCGTAGGTGGAAGACATCGTACTTCAATGATGAAGTACTTAGGGAGGCGCTCCGCCGTGAGCGTAACCTACTCGGCCTAAGCGGGGACGAACTGGTAGCGGTGCTTACTCGTGCAAGCGATGCGACCATGCCTTGGAAAGTCCACCCTAGGAATGGGAGACCACCGACGTACTGATGGACTCAAGCTATTGCGAACCTGCGCCGTGCCTGCCTACGGGCCAGGAGACGGATGCAGCGAGCACGTACCGAGCAGGAGCGTGAAGAACGACGAGCGGTGTTCACCGCTGCCAAAGTCGCGCTGAAGTCCGCGATAAGGGCAAGCAAAAAGGCCTGCTTCGAGGGACTCTGTCAGAGTGGCCAACGCGAACCCGTGGGGTAATGCCCTACAGGATCGTTATGGCGAAGACAAGAGGTGCAATTGCTCCTACGGAGCAATCTCCATAGATGCTGGAGGGGATCATCGAGGGGCTCTTTCCGCTCCATAACCCTAGCCCATGGCCTCCTTTTGTAGGACAGACGGGATTGGGGCTGAGGTTGAGGAGTAGAGTAACCGATGAGGAACTTGTAGGGATTGCAAAATCCCTAAGCATGGGGAAGGCACCAGGTCCGGACGGAGGTCCAAACCTGGCCCTCAAAGTTGCAAATCTTGGAGGCTCCCGGTATGTTCAGATCTGCTATGCAGATATGCCTGGACGAGGGAGTATTTCCAGATGCGTGGAAGAGGCAGAGCCTGGTACTATTGCCAAAGGCGGGGAAACCACCCGGTGACCCGTCGGCGTATAGACCAATATGCTTGATTGACACGGTGGGGAAGGTGCTCGAGAAGATCATCCTCAACAGACTGTCGAGGTACACCGAGGGTTTAAATGGTCTCTCAAGCACCAGTTCGGCTTTCCGGAAAGGGAGGTCCACCGTAGACGCTATTCTGACGGTTAAGAAACCGCTGAAATAGCACTCCAGCGTAAGAGGAGGGGTATTCGCTACTGCGCAGTAGTGACTCTGGATGTAAGGAACGCATTTAATAGTGCCAGTTGGGCGGCTATTGCTGATGCGCTCCTGCGTCTGGGGATACCCGAGTACCTGTAACAAGATTATCGGGAAGTTACTTCCAGAATCGGATATTAGTCTATGACACAGAGTTGGGTCGGAAGCGCTTTCACATAACCTCAGGAGTCCCGCAAGGTTCCATCCTGGGTCCAGTGTTATGGAATGTCATGTACGA
>NW_018736481.1:79568-130005 GCF_002204515.2 Aedes aegypti
AGAGAAGTTAAAAGACTTGTTCTATCCCATATTACCCGAGCAGCACAAGTAAGTAATAGGAACATCCACTTAACCTATTCAATAGTTACAATAGGATACATTGTTGGTCGTTACATAAGAAATTTACTAGCGACTGCTATGCAATTTGTTGGTTACGAATTAGTTTGTCTGCTACAAAATAATAGAAATGGCATTGAATAAAATGTTCCATTCTGACAGTTTTGTAACAAAACCACCATTTTGAATAAATAATCAGCAAATTACAGGGTACAAAACTAGATAAAAGTTTTGTTTTTTTTCCTCGTCCTCGGGCATTTTAACTTCTGTTTCCATTATTAATAAATATTGTGGTTGAGTAGTTTTTTTTTTTAATTTACGCCTCAGTACTAGACAAGTTTACAAACATTTTGGATTACCTTTGTGGGGTACATTGCAACATCAATTTTAGTTTCTATTGATCGATATTTACTGTCGTTTGTCATCGGAAACACATGAAAAAGCAAAATTAAACATTACCGTACCGTAAGGTCAAATATTTTTTATAGACACCAGTTAATTACACGTTTGGTACTGAATAAGAAAACATTCACATGGATCTAATTATTATTATGAGTATAACTTTTTCGTTCATGGAAACTGTGAGTAATGTCGAAACCTGTCTAAAAAAAATTATAGATCTGTTCAGAAAGCCGTAGCAATAAACGCGCAGCTATTCAGAAAGACCAAGCCTTGCTCATGAGTTCGAATTCCATCAGTCGGGGATCTTTTCGGGTTGGAAATTTTCTCGGTTCCCAAGGGCATAGAGTACCTTCGCACCTGCCACACGATATACACATGCAAAAACTGTCGATCAGCAAAGAAAGCTCTCAGTTTATAACTGTGGAAATGCTTATTAGAACACAAGCTGAGAAGCCGGCTCCCAGTTGGGACGTAATGCCAAAAAGAATACAGATCTGCTATTATGAATTTTCTGCACGAAAAATAAATATTTGATACGTCGCTTTGATTGAAACACAGAAAAACAAACGTAACAGCCCAGACAGCCAGAAGTCACATCAAAGTTCACGTAATAACTCGTTTATTCATATAGATTACATCAAACCCGCAAAACACGGTGGATAAAATAGTCAGATTGATGAATTTCCCCGCTTTTTTCTGAGTTAATTTATACATTTTGTTTTGTCCCGTAAGTCGAATCAATCCGTAGCATCTGTCAAATCAACATTTGTTATAATAGGTTAAGTCGCATAAGATCACAGGCTAGCTCGGTCTTGAGCTCGGTAGAAAATTTATACACTCGGTATGCTATTATTCGTCCCATAATATATGCACGTATATCGCCTCCACTTTTGTACGTAGAAGGCCTTTTCGCGACATTTTAAACGTAAAATTTTGCACATGCAAAGCCTCCAGGTATTTCGTAATATGTACATTTTGATTGTCTTGGAGGTAGAACAATTATCAGTTCAAAACATAGTGGTGCAAACAATAACGGTCATGCTCAATGACTAAATAAACTTGAACAAAAACACCACACATAAATGTTCACTATGAAATATTAGTATTGAGCGCTATTTTGCTTGGCCTGAAAATCATTGTATTTTTAGGAAATCTAAAACTAAAATTTTTGAATAGCTTTCCACTAGCTATCAAAAATAGTGATGTGCTAGAATTTTAACTTACAGATAGAATAGAAGCACCAGTTTGGCCAGCCTAAGAGAAAATGTTTATAACAAAAAAATTGAGAATCCCTACTTGTACTGAAAATAAGCTCAATGAAGGCTTTCAATCCATATTATTTATACAAAATATCCGAACTGAGTAAAACCCTTAATGTGGCATTGAAAATCATTGGCCAACAGAACCAGCTTCAACCACATTTTGATTTTGGTTCCTAAATTAACCAGTCACATTATGGAAGTTTTAACAATTTTTTGTTGTCTTAGTTTCGGGGAATGGTAAAACTCGCGGTTTCGTAGAGTTTAGAGGTAATCATATATATTGAAGGAAGGGATAGGATAATGGGATGTTCAGCAGCATTCAGTTGTGTCATGTTGCTTTGCTTTGACAATGACAACCTTCAACGATACAACAAGATGGTTTTAAGGGGACACAAGGCTTATAAATAGACCGACGAGACGGGGGAATCATGCAGAGATGCCAGCTTTAAAAAAAGCGTACAAAAGCTTCAGTGCACAAGATCACTGGTTTTCTGGTTTTCCTTGGGCCCTGAAGGATTAGCATTAAGCAATTCGCACAAATTCGCAGTACCAACACCTAGTCCTAGACCATTATATGAGGGTTGCCTCCTCCTGAATCAAATAGGTAAAATATAGTTTTCAAATTACCTTGCTTGACGATGCCTAGTTATGGTTTAGTATTAAATATAGTATGAGAGTTAATCGTTTCTGTTCGGGACCCACCTATCTATACCATATTTTTTGGTGTTATACCATAATTCGACATTGTACAAAAATCCAGGTATCGGACGCACCAAAATGCTGTTTAAGACAATTAAAAATACCTCATGGTGGTATTGGTAAGCTATTGAAGACTGCTTGAGGTATTGAGCACCTATTGAAAAATTTAATTTTTACATGAAACTTCGTCATCAGTTTGGTGTTTATAGAATATGTATGAGTTTTTGGTATTTTAGCTCTTCAATCCTATTAGTAAGTATTGGTAGTAAGTTTTGGGTATTATATGGTATGTTTGGTATACGTTAGCTTTCCTTCTACTCGGGTTTCATCACCATCACCCACAATCGACGACCACCGGACGAAGATTTACTCCGCACAGATGATTGGAGATAAAACAGCATGAGATCGTATTTCTTTTATGATTATTGCTACGCTCTTACGCTCACCACGGGTGGCGCATGGGGAACACATCCGAAGGCGAGGACACGGATGCACCGGTCGTTCCCGAAGTTCGCTTTTTGCTACCTCGCACGCTTCTGCAGACTCCGTTACAAACCAGCAACAATGTAAGCCATTTCATAGCCCCGGTGTCTCTACTACCACATCGTCAGCGAAGAATTGCTCCAAGCCGTCGGAGCGCAAGAGAACCATTACCCGAAGAATGGTGGTAATGCTAATTTTCCGACTGTGGTTTTGTCGAGTTCATGACGGCGCGGCGAGAAGAACAGAGCGATGCTGATTTTCGGTTTCATGAAGATTGAAATTGAATTTCGACCAATGGGAAAGGGGATATTGAAAATTGAATGGCTTTGAAACGGAAACTAGATCAATCAGCAAATTGCGAGGTTTTATTGCTGGTCTGGGGTTTGTGGCAAAAATGTCCAGTTTTTTTATTGGTATTTGGCTCATTTCATTACATCGATGTTCAACTAGAAGTGTAAGTCTGGTGTAACTTTATCTTCTTTATTGCTGTTCAAAAAAATCTCCGATCACTATCTATCTAGTTCTCTGACAAAAAAACACATCAGACAACAATGCGTACGACACTTAGCTAGGAAAAGCTGTTTCCAAAGTGTAATCTTATGCAAAGCATCGCATCCTTTTCCCACCGTCTTTAACTGCCTTCCAAAGTGTGGTTAAAGTGTACCTTCGACAGCAATCTCGAAAGGAAAGCGAGCGAGAAAAATTGCCACCCGCTTCCACATTATAAATGCAAACGATGCGATAATGTATATTTTTGCGTGAGTCCCAGGACCAACTTCAAGTCGGAGACCGAGCTTCAGCCAGGCCAGATCTTATCTTGAAGCAATTTTCACGAAAAAGTTATTAAATTTCATCGCGACCGGCGGCGGCGCCTCTCTCGGTGTGAATGAGCTTTATTGAAAGTTTTATTAATTTTGCACATTGTGCCAATAGGTACAGGTTTCAGATTGTGTGTGCCAGTCTTATGTATGTTCTTCTTGGCATGACGTCCCCACTGAGACAGAGCCTGCTTCTCAGCTTAGTGTTCAATGAATAATTTCGCAGTTATTAACTAAGAGTTTTCTTTGCCGAAGATGTCAATTTCGCATTAGTATATCGTGGGGCAGGTACGATGATACTCTATGCTCAAAGAAGTCCAGGATATTTCCATTACGAAAAGATCCTGAAATCAGGAATCGAACCCAGACACCTTCAGCATGGCTTTGCTTTGTAGACGCGGACTCTAACCACTCGGCTAAGGAAGGCCCCGTATCTTCTGTATGTGTCACGTCCTATTATGATTCCGTCGGCGAGCACGTGGTTGATGCTTTCCGGAGACATGCGGTGTCGTCGCGATTGGATTTTTCGCTTGAGTGTACCTACGCGTTTTTTTTTTATCTCTATCTCAATTTGTAATAACACGTGACTTTGCCGTTGTCAACAAGCGAGAGGATTCATTCAAAGTGGAGCCATATCTAGAGAGTATGTACACGGTAGTAGATACGTATGTAAAGTGTACTGTTGTAAATGGATGTTATCAGTAGGGGGAGAAGCCGCGAAGAAAATTTCTCACCGAGGGCATTCACACGAGAAATCGGTGGTGTACGTAGAAATGGGCAAGTATTCGGGAAATGATCTTCTGGCCGACATTTTGTATTTTATGTAGATTACTATTAAAATTGGGAGAAATTCATTCAAAATGTAAGGTTTATTGTGGCATAGTACTCTCATCCTAATTTATAATTTGTATATTTTAAGATCAGTGAATCAATTGTCAACTAACACACAACAACCAAGACATTGTTCTCTCATATTCTTGTTGCAACAATCTTATTCCGCAACAATAGTTTATCACAATTTGACCATCATATAACAATGATAGCTCATCGTGTGAGTAATGATTTTATAGGCTTTGCATTGCAATTTGCTAAAGTTTTCTCCATGTTGCCATATCATTGCCATCATTGCCCTTGCCATATCATCAAATAACTACGTTAAAGGTAATTTTAATTAATAAAATAACCTTATTAATTACGAGGTTAAAAAAATGCAACAATATTGCCCGCTATGTTTGTCATGACAATTTTTCTTGAGATCGTATCCCAGTCCGCAAATGTCAGGACAAATGCTTGTGAGCGCGCCCACTTTGTTGTTTTTTTTGCGCCCGTTTCGTTGATAATTTAATTCACTGTTTAAGGTGTCACTTAAGACGAAGTAGGCCGTCATTGAAATTTGTACCCGTCATTGATGATTGTTGCTAATTCATCTAACGATTTCGAATCAAAGAAAACTATTTGGTTTTGCACTGACACAGCTGAAAAACTATCAGCATATTTTATGCATGTTAGCGCGTACAGTGATTCTTTTTCAAGTCAATATAAACTATAAAGACTGCTTTTTATCACTTTGAAAAGCAAGCTGAAAAGTCATCATTGTTGCCAAAATGAATGACGGGCTACTTAGCCTTAAGATTGTTCTGCTTTTTTGGTTTTAAGTCAGCTTTGTCGTAGTTTAAACCTTTTATATGACAGTGGCCAATTTGTATATTGTCACCAATAATAGTAGTTGGGAACATTTCAAGCTTATTATGACTCCATACTTTTGTAGTCCGTTGGAAATTGTTGGGTTAACTTCGGACTACCAATTCCTTATAGCAGACGCAGAAATTGTTGTACGTTAGTTTTAAGCTAAAAAGAAATATTTATTTGCTACAGTGGTTACAATCCTTTTTAGGGACTCCAATTCGACTTACATTTTTGGTTAACCGATTAGATTTAGAAGGTGTTGGTCGCAAAGATTTCTCGGTGAGATTTCCTGTGCCTACATAATTACTTTTAAGATTTTAAACAAACCAAAGATTTAGCCGTACTACTTACTATCAAGCAACAGTTTTATAGAATTCAATTAGATTCAACTCCGACTTCAGTGATAAGGATTAGTAATAGAAATTCAATAAATTTGTGGCAGTGCCGTATCTTCTTTCAGGATGACAAAGTGGTTTTGAATATCATTCAGTGACAGCCCGATCAGCATGACATGCCTCATAGAACGTCACTGTCAGTAGACATATCGATGAACGAAGCGCCGCGATTGACTTGACAGCGTTGCTGCGACGAGGGGTCCCGTCGGCACAGAAATATAAACCAACGATTTTGGACAGCCAAGTTGCTGGCATAATGCCATTTTGGTGTATTAAAAGGAAAAAACCGAAACATTTTGTGTGCAGAACACATTGAAAAAAAATGATATCAAATGATCATAATTTTGTCATTGATTTTGATTAACCTTCATCCAGCCAACATACTTCTTACATGCTGCAAAACACTTTAATATGTGCATAACTTTGTTGTTTCTGGATGAATTATGTTGAAATTTTCAGATCTTCTCGAAACACTCTTCTAAACAAACAAAAAAAGAAGATCGGAGTACCTTGTACCTTTTAATTCCACCCTTATTGCTTATCTTGGACAGATACGCGTATTTCGAGTGCCACTTGCAGCTTTTTTCAGTGTCATTGGATACGAGTAACTGACACTGAAGAAGGCTGCAAGTAGTAGTCGAAATACGCGTATCTGTCAAAGATAAGCAATTAGGTCGAAATGAAAAGGTAAGGTACTCCTATCTACTATTTTTCCTTTATTGAGATTCTGCTCAGAAGATTTGAATACATTAAAAAGAATTCTCAATCCTTTCTGAATTCTTTGTGAATATGTTCAAAATGGTTCCGGAGTTATTAATTGATTAAGGTCTCAGCAGATCAAGGGCTATCTGTCGGTAGTAAACCGATGAATTTTCCATTATATGCTTTACTACCAGGTAGCTTTTCATCTGCTGAACAACTTTTGTCGAAGACACGAATGTCAGAATCTCATTGAATTGAAAAGTGAAGAAAATTTGTTACTAGCCGATACATTCACAGGTAAGATTTGTTACTGGAAGATACCCCTTGATCTGCTGAGTAATTTCTTATCAAGTTTTCGAGATATCAAAAATTGAAGAATATTTGTTACTAGCGTCACTTAGTGGATGAATTCCATATTATATTTGTTACTTCTTGATCTTCAAAGCAATATTGTAGAAGACACCCAACCTACCAACTTATCAGGATCTAAAGATGTTGAAAATTTAAGAAAATTAGTCACGAGTGTCGCCTAGCGGATATTAATTTCGGATTATATTTATAACTGTCAGGTGGCCATTGGTCTGCTGAACAACTTTGCTGAAGAAACCAACCTTCTTGCTTGTCAAGGTCGTAAGGTATAGAAGATTGGAGGAAATTCGTTATTAGTGCCACCTAGTGGATAAATTCCTGAGTAAACCTGATTGAGGTTTATTACTGCCAGATAGCCTTGATCTGCTGAGCAACTTTGTCGATGACACCAACCTTGTAGCTCATCAGGGTCTTGAGATATCCATTGGATGGATGATTTGACCAATTTTGGAACCCCAAGACAATCCTGAATAACTACGGATTTACTTAAACCATATTCACATTTTTCAGATCATAAACTAGAAGAGTTTTCGGGAAGTTCTGAAAATTTCAACAAATTCTATCCAGAAACTAAAAAGTTATGCATATTTTAGTGGGTTTTCAGCATGTGAAAAGTATGTTGGCTGGATGAAGGTTAATTATATTTGAAACTATATTTTTCGAAAATGTGTACTAAACTAAGGAGAGGTTCACTGACACCGATCTATATCGCTTTTCATAATGATGTGAGATGGTAAATGATGTAGGGAAAAACTAATACCTAGTTTTAGTTACGGGACACAAATGTTAATAAATGAGTCTAATTATTTGAAAGCTTTGGCAGTTTCCTGCTGATGCTGACTGCTATTATCCTTCTTCCAGAGGTAAAGCAGTGTTGTCAGATTGCCAGTTCAACAATCATCATATTTCATTGAGAAAATTCATTATATTTGTACAATTTTCACTAACTTTTGTTGATCAACGTTTAGAAATGGAATTACAAGGGAAAATTCATTGAAAAATCCATGAAAACTGCATGAACAGGCCAAATATTATGAAAATTGTTTCTATCAATACAGGATAATTTATTGTGTTTTCGGCAGCTTTGTTCTCTTCGTCTTGGGTGGTTTTCCAAAACCTATTGGCAGTGTTGCTCAGACTCATTTCCCCGAAAATAACATTTTCCGAACTACGAAGCCACGAACTACTACAACCATGCTCTATCCTCCTAAGATAGAAAAGCAGATGGTTACGCTTGAGTACTGCACACAAAATCGATCAATTTTGATCCCAGAGAGCCACAATTCAAGTTTCGGTGAAATGAAATGAGTGAGTGAGTGAGAGCGAATCATTTCACCGAAACTTGAATTGCGGCCCACCGAGATCGAAACTGTCGGATCCCATGTGCAACACTCAAGCCCAACCACCTCCCCCTCCATCTCAGGAATACAACGCACAGTTATAACAGTTCAAGGCTTCACAATTCGAATTTCGGGGAAATGAGTCTGGTCAACACTGCCTATTGGGCTCAAAGTTTGCAGCAATACTTTTAGCATATGTTCCTTAGGGTTCGGCTTATTTTTCGAAAAGTTCTCAACACAAAAAATCGTGTGCTCTTATGAATTTAATCCTTATAAAAAGAGAAAATTCAAAAATTGAGCTTAAAATATTAAGTATTAGAGGTATAAAAATGGCCTTTAGTGAAATCACAATAACTTCTTTTTTCAAACTATTATTTTGAAAATTAAATTTATGAAAACTTTGTAAAACATCTAATTTGTCTAAAATTAAAACTAGTTTCATTTAGAAACAGTTTTCTTCAATTTTTCCCTCATTTCAGTAAAAAAAATCATCTCTGTTTGACCATAACTTCATGGTTGAGTATTTAAAATTCCAAATTCCAATCCTTTTAACATGTTTTAGAAGCAATTTATTGTTTTCAAATTGTTCATACAACACATTTTTCTTAAAAAATTGTTTTGAATTAGGGATGGTACACAAATTATGTCAGGCTAAATTTCTTCGAAAATTGGTTAAAAATAACAAAGTTATGTATACTTCACTAAAGGTCATTCTTTATATCTTGAAAATTCGCTTTCAAGTCGCTTGCGTACCTCTAAATGTTAAAATTTTTGGCTCAAATTTTGAAGTGTCTCTTATATGTGATTAGAATTCAGAAGAGCACACAAATTTTTTGGCTCCCCTACAAGATTTAATTGGTGGTAATTTAAAAGTGAATTATCTGTTTTTAACTTTTTGAGCTCTTAAAAAACATGGTAACATAAATTTTCTGATTCAATTCGTTTCAAACCATACGAAAAATATAACAAATTGAATATTGAAAGGTTTGTTAAAAAAGCTGATACGTAGGGTCCAAGTACCAATAGTCGCATAGCTAAGAACAAATATTCGTGTGAAATCGAAAAATAATGCCAGCGGAATTATTTTCATATCATCTGAAAGCTTTTTATCTTAGTGTTGAGAAAAAATATGAAAACTACGAAAACTCATATTCTTGTATTTATTATCGCTTTTGCCACTATAGGAACACCTGTGCCTATAGTAGCACTATTTCTAATTTCTGTTCCTATAGTAGCACTAGCTACACGACGTAGGCAAAATACAAACCAAAACCGTATTTTTACAAAACTTTTATAATTTTCCTTTAAGGTGTGGATCAAAAGCTTTCGATTAACAAGAAAAGTTCTTAATTCATCAATTATTTCGTGTACTAAAAAAATAGTTTCTCTTAGTAGTGTAACTATAGGAACAATAGGTTTACTACAGGTGCAAAGGAGCTTAAATTTAAAGCAAAACTATTTATTTCGATCATTTTTTGAACAAAATCGAGCTATCTATCATTGGTACTTAGATAAATAGATCCTGACCTTCATGACATAAATTATATTGCGACGATTTATAGCAAAAAGGGCTGTAAAAAGCCAATGTGCTATTATAGGGGACTATAGGGGACTGTCTACTAAGGGAACACCAACCTGTATAGGAAACTTGCTTTCATATTGGCAAATAATCGCCCGTCTAACATGAAACAGTTGATAGTATATTGGTTTGGATCGGGTTAGGAATCCAAAGGTCCTGTGTACGAGACTAGTTGGAAACCTTCTTTTTATTTTCATCGAATTTTTGTTGCATTGTATTGCTGATCACGGAAAGTCTGAAAAAGTCGTGGGAAGTGTGTATATGGTTTTGGTATGTATGTATATAGCATTTGTTAGTTAGGTTATTATGAGGTTCTCTATATATTTGTTCACTACTATCAAGTCCAAAAATTTGCAGTACAGTAATACCTCGGTATAACGTAACTTGATTTTTATTTTCGTTACGTTATATCGAGGTTACGTTATATCGAAGCATAATATTTTTGTTTCTGAATTTCGTTCAACTTGTATTGTTTGATGAGAAAATGGGTCTTACATTGATATTATTGAAGTAGCAGGCATTTTCAGTTTATCTTACATATTTTGTCGATATTTTTCCGTATTTAACTGATTTATGTTTTTCTTCTTTTTTTCTTTTTTTTTATTTAAACATCTTTATCCAGCTTTTTACGAGCGCTAATGGCCGCCGCAAACAGCCTCGCTTTCTGGTAGGTATAAGTCGATTTGACGTTTGGCTTGGGTCGTTTTATATTGAACGGACCCAAGCCAAACGTCATACCGACTGATCCCTACCAGAAAGCAAGCCTATTTGCGGCAGCCATTAGCGCACGTATAAAGCTGGATAGTAATGCTGAAAGAATTGTGTACAGGAAATTTTTTTTTGAGGAATCCTTGAATACTTGGAGAAACTATAAAATAAATTCATGTATGAGATCTCTCAGGATTTTGAAAAAAAAAGTTGTTGTTGAGTTGTCCATGAACATTTCTAGCAGACAACAATAGAATTTCAAGAATTTTATTATGAGGAACTCGTGGTTAAACTTTTAAAGCATTTTTTTTTTGCGATTTCTGGACAGAATTTTCGAATGAATGTTCCAAGAATTTTTTGAAAATGTTTTTTTTTTTAAGGATTTATGAAGAAATCACTAGAAAACTCCATTAAAAACATTGAGGAACTTTCCACGCAAAAGTTTCTGAACGAATTCGTGGTAAAATTATCGACAGTATTCTAGGAGAATTCTCTGAGGGATCTGGGGAACTTGCTCAGTATAAGGACGTATCCCTAAAGATATTTTTGTATTAAAAACAATCTTAAGAAAAATCTCCAGACGTTAACTTCAAAAATTACTTGAAGAACCAAATGAAAAAGAATCATTTAGAATTTTCTTAAGTAATTCCTCATGGAATCAATGAAGGATTTCATTTCATATAGAATCTTTGAAGAAACATAATACATGTAATGGTTTATGCATGCATATTTGGAGAAAGTTCTGCAAAAAATCATAATGAAATTGCTGGAGAAATGCCGAGAAAATTGTTTTTCAGGTTTTTGAATGAATACCTGTACGATGTTTTGAAATAATTTGTAGAGCATTCCAAGAATTATACCTGGATTGATCTCTAAAAGGGCAGCTGGAAGAATTGATGGGAAATTGTTGAAATAATTTATGAATCTTTAAGGAAAGGAAAACTAAGGTAAAATATAAGATATCATAGGCGAAATGATTTTAAGTATTCATAGATGAACCCAATTTATATCCTGTAGAAATTTTTGTACAAAGGCACAGTAGAATTCATAGATATATTTAAAAATATAGCTATTGAAGAAATTCAAAATAGTTGAACTTAAAGCTCCTAGGCTCCGGAATTCCTTGGGAATAGTTCTTGGACATATTCTGGAGAAATTCCTGAATGAATATTTGAACCATTTCTTGGTGGAAATGAATGCGAACTTTCTGACGAAATTCCTCAAGGAATTCTTAAGATGGGAATCCGTGAAGTCAATACTGATGAATTATTCCTAGAAACTCTTAGAGGAATCTCTGAAATCGCCTAAAAATGTGGTGGAATCCCTGGCATCATTTCAATCTTAAAACATGAATATCAGGAAGGTTAACTAGTGGAATTTCTGGAATATGCCTGACGGAATTATTTTAAGAATATGTTTTAAGTTTTATACATGGATACCAGGAGAGTTTAAGATGAGCCCATGGATAAATTATTGGCGGCATCTCTGGAGGCATCTTCAGAATGATTCTAGTTGAAATTCGTAGAGAAATTTCAGGAAACTTCAAATTCTTGGAGAAACTATTTGAAGGATATTTGTAAAAATTTCTAAAGCAATAGCTTAATATTTCCTTAAGCATTTAAAAAAAAATTATCAAACATACGTAAGTGATTATCATAGATCGGCAATGACAGCATGGCACGGCGACACACAAGACTAATCTAAGTTTGATCTAGTATTTTTGAATGCAAAGTATAAATCAATAATTATTAAAGTTTTCATAGAAGATGGAAGTGAATGTTTAAGGCTTGGTTCCAGTAGGAGCGTAAGTGCAGCAAAAATAAAGAAGAATTATATATACGGATGTACAACAATGACAACATGTTGGTTTTAACATAAGCTTATAGCTCACTCGATATCGATTTATGACTGTATTCAGTGATAGTAATCACTTGCATTGCTTTGACTTAGTATTGATTGGTGTTTGAATCTTGAAAAATGTTTACTGCAGTTCATAAACCATATTTTTAATAAAAATTGGAAAAATAAATGAGAGCCAAAAAAAAGTTACGTTATATCGAGGTTAAAATTACGTTATATCGAGTTACGTTATAAAGAGGTTACGTTATATCGAGGTTACGTTATATCGAGGTATGACTGTAATAGTCTAACCACTGAGTTAGAGACGATTTGCCCAACAACTACGCTCCCTAACAAAATCGCAAGCTACAGACAATGATACAATTATCTCTTTTTCAAGAAACTCCCCTACAGTTAGACAGGGCCAAGCTTTCACTAGATTCGTCGGTGGACGTATGAATCACTTTGAAAAGCATTTACCGAAAATCTTTAAATTACAATTGGATAAAATGGACAAATGAAGTGAATTTTGCGAAATAGTTAAACAACTGATCTGCCCTCACCGAAAAGTTTTTTTGTAACTTTCACTTCATTTGTCCATTTATTCAATTATAATATCTAGATTTTCGGTAGTCGTTAAAGCTTCCACTTGACTGGTATGCCGAAAAAAATAATAAATAATAAAATAATAAAATAATTGCTGAATTCGGCGTACAAAATACTACCGCGCATCCTGTTTAATAGACTAAAACCGCTCGATGAGTCCTTCATCGGCGAATCCCAAGCTGGTTTTCGTGAGGGCCGCTCGACAATGGACCAGATGATCCTTGCGAATGATCTAGATAAATTCCGGGAGTATAACTTGCAGACTCACCATCTGTTTAATGATCTCAAGGCGGCGTAGGATTTCGTAATAAGAAACCAGCAGTGGCAGATAATGACTGAACATGGTTTTCCGGCGAAACTAATCAGACTTATACGTGCTACGCTGGATGGTTCGAAATCAAGTGTTAGGATTGCATTTCATTTGTTGATGATGTTAGATGAATTGAAGCATGGAGCTGAAGCTTTGCCCATCTCCTAAGACGCTACTGAAATTTCAATTCGACCACTGGTGACAAATTTCACACTCAACATTAACATTTCCGCCACCAAGTCACATGCACTTTGAGGAGTCTCGTGAATCGCGCGTATCCATCCACTTTCGAACGACTTCCACGACGATCACCGTACCTACATCGGACATCCAAACTTCTTCCTGTCAGATAACGTGGACTTGTTTACAGCGCCGGATTCATACACAACTGGCGGCAAATAGATAACACCGTCGCGATGGAACCAACAGAACTGGATGCATACTGGATTTGACGGTGCGTATATGTGGTTGGTACCACCCGCAAAAAGATTTCCCGCCGCGAGCCCTCCCCGAATTTGACATCGTGGAAAGAGTGCATTTAGGATTTTTTGGCGAAGTAAAACCTTGTTCTGTTTTTCGCTCCCCAGACCGTCATGACGATTCAACAACCGTTTGTGACAAGTAATATATCATTTTTTTTTGTTGCTGGGAAATGTGGCTCGTGGATGGGTTTTTATGCGTACGGTGTCTGTTTTTCGCACCAAGGGTGCTGGTTGGTAGATGAGTAAAAAAGCCATTGACTGGATTTTATGGGTTGGCGTTTGGTGGTTTGGACCTCGTTAGGAAGGGCTATTTTACCGTGGGGCATGGGAATTTTATGAATGTTTACGAACCTTCTGGGGGGATATGTGATGACGTGTTGGAATTTTAAATGCCCGCTTAGATTTGTGAACACTTCAATTCACGCTGAAGAGGAAATAGCTCTCTTAACGCTTCTATCAAAAACCCCATTTTTCTTTTAAAAAAGTATTCACCAAACTCAATTTGACGTTACGGATCAGGTGAACAGAAAATTTTCAGAAATACTATGAGTTTTAAAAAACAATTCACTTCAAAAATTCATAAATCTGCGATAAAAAAACCATAATATTTGAAAAACAAATAAATATCTATTTCACAAATGTTTCCAATATGTTCTTCAGTTTTTACGCAGGATGTCCTCAAAGCAATACCATATTCAAGAGCTTGTAAATTTATTTTGTGTAGGAATGGCTCCAGCTTTCTGCAGAAATAATTTCCAGCTTTCTGCAGGAATAATTTCCAGCTTTCTGCTTGAATCATTCCCAATTCTGCTGGAAGAATGCCCAGCTCTCTGCTGGAAGCAGTTCCAGATTTATGCTGGAAGCATTTCCAGCTTTCTGCTGCAACCATTTCCAGCTTTCTGCTAGAAGCATTTACAGCTTTCTGCTGTAAGCATTTCCAGCTTTCTGCTTGAAGAATTTCCAGCTTTATGCTGGAAGAATTTCCAGTTTTCTTCTGGAAGCATTTCCAGCGTTCGAATGGAAGCATTACCTGCTTTCTGCTGGAGTAATTTCCAGCTTTCTGCAGGAAGAATTTCCAGCTCTTTGCTGAAAGCAATTCCAAATTTCTGCTGGGAGCAATTCCAGATTTCTACTGGAATCGTTTTCAGCTTTCTACTGGAAGTATTTACAGCTTTCTGCTGAAATCATTTCTAGCTTTCTGCTGGCATCATTTCCAGCTCTCTGCTTCAAGCATTTCTAGCTTTCCACTAGCATTTCCAGCTTTCGTCTGGAATCATTTCCAGCTTTCTGCTGGAATTATTTACAGCTTCCTGCTGGAAACCATTTACAGATTTCTGATGAAATCATTTCCAGCTTTGCTCTGGAATCATTTCCAGCTTTCTGCTTGAATCATTTCTAGCTCTCTGCTTCAAGCATTTCCAGCTTTCTGCTAGAAGCATTTCCAGATTTCTGCTGGAAGAATTTCCAGTTTTCTTCTGGAAGCAGTTCCTGCTTTCTGCTGGAATAATTTCCAGCTTTCTGCAGGAACAATTTCCAGCTCTTTGTTGGAAGCAATTCCAAATTTCTGCTGGGAGCAATTCCAGATTTCTGCTGAAAGCAATTTCAAATTTCTACTGGAATCATTTCCAGCTTTCCACTGGAATCGTTTTCAGCTTTCTACTGGAAGTATTTACAGCTTTTTGCTTAAATCATTTCCAGCTCTCTGCTTCAAGCATTTCCAGCTTTCCACTAGAAGCATTTCCAGCTTTCTGCTGGAAGCATTTCCAGCTTTCTTATGGAATCATTTCCAGCTTTCTGCTGGAATTATTTACAGCTTTCTGCTGGAAATCATTCACAGATTTGATGAAATCATTCCAGCTTTGCTCCGAAATCATTTCCAGCTTTCTGCTGGAACCATTTTTAGCTCTCTGCTAGAAGTATTTCCAGCTTTCCACTAGAAGCATTTCCAGCTTTCTGCTGGAATCATTTCTAGCTCTCTGCTTCAAGCATTTCCAGCTTTCTGCTAGAAGCATTTCCAGATTTCTGCTGGAAGAATTTCCAGTTTTCTTCTGGAAACATTTCCAGCGTTCGACTGGAAGCATTTCCTGCTTTCTGCTGGAATAATTTCCAGCTTTCTGCAGGAACAATTTCCAGCTCTTTGTTGGAAGCAATTCCAAATTTCTGCTGGGAGCAATTCCAGATTTCTGCTGAAAGCAATTCCTGATTTCTACTGAAATCATTTCCAGCTTTCTACTGGAATCGTTTTCAGCTTTCTACTGGAAGTATTTACAGCTTTCTGCTGAAATCATTGCCAGCTTTCTGCTGGCATCATTTCCAGCTCTCTGCTTCAAGCATTTCCAGCTTTCCACTAGAAGCATTTCCAGCTTTCTGCTGGAAGCATTTCCAGCTTTCTTATGGAATCATTTCCAGCTATCTGCTGGAATTATTTACAGCTTTCTGCTGGAAATCCTTCACAGATTTGATGAAATCATTTCCAGCTTTGCTCCGAATTCATTTCCAGCTTTCTGCTGGAACCATTTCTAGCTCTCTGCTAGAAGCATTTCCAGCTTTCCACTAGAAGCATTTCCAGCTTTCTGCTGGAATCATTTCTAGCTCTCTGCTTCAAGCATTTCCAGCTTTCTGCTAGAAGCATTTCCAGATTTCTGCTGGAAGAATTTCCAGTTTTCTTCTGGAAGCATTTCCAGCGTTCGACTGGAAGCATTTCCTGCTTTCTGCTGGAATAATTTCCAGCTTTCTGCAGGAACAATTTCCAGCTCTTTGTTGGAAGCAATTCCAAATTTCTGCTGGGAGCAATTCCAGATTTCTGCTGAAAGCAATTCCTGATTTCTACTGAAATCATTTCCAGCTTTCTACTGGAATCGTTTTCAGCTTTCTACTGGAAGTATTTACAGCTTTCTGCTGGCATCATTTCCAGCTCTCTGCTTCAAGCATTTCCAGCTTTCCACTAGAAGCAATTCCAGCTTTCTGCTGGAATCATTTCCAGCTCTCTGCTTCAAGCATTTCCAGCTTTCCACTAGAAGCATTTCCAGCTTTCTGCTGGAAGCATTTCCAGCTTTCTTATGGAATCATTTCCAGCTTTCTGCTGGAATTATTTACAGCTTTCTGCTGGAAATCATTCACAGATTTGATAAAATCATTTCCAGATTTGCTCCGAAATCATTTCCAGCTTTCTGCTGGAACCATTTCTAGCTCTCTGCTAGAAGCATTTACAGCTTTCTGCTAGAAGCATTTCCAGATTTCTGCTGGAAGAATTTCCAGTTTTCTTCTGGAAGCATTTCCAGCGTTCGACTGGAATCATTTCCTGCTTTCTGCTGGAATAATTTCCAGCTTTCTGCTGGCATCATTTCCAGCTCTCTGCTTCAAGCATTTCCAGCTTTCTGCTGGAATCATTTCCAGCTCTCTGCTTCAAGCATTTCCAGCTTTCCACTAGAAGCATTTCCAGCTTTCTGCTGGAAGCATTTCCAGCTTTCTGCTGGAATCATTTCCAGCTTTCTGCTGGAATTATTTACAGCTTTCTGCTGGAAACCATTCACAGATTTGATGAAATCATTTCCAGCTTTGCTCCGAAATCATTTCCAGCTTTTTGCTGGAATCATTTCTAGCTGTCTGCTAGAAGCATTTACAGCTTTCTGCTAGAAGCATTTCCAGCTTTCTTATGGAATCATTTCCAGCTTTGCTCTGCAATCATTTACAGCTTTCTGCTGGAATCATTTCCAGCTTTCTGCTAGAAGCATTTCCAGATTTCTGCTGGAATGATTTCCAGCTTTCTAGCACCTGTCGAAAGGAATCCAATGGGTTCATCATCGGAATACTAGGAATAGTGTTGAAAAATACTGAAAATTTTGTTTTACACTTAACGCTAGATAATGGATTTATCTGAGTGCTCTTCTGAGAATATTCACATGCATGCATTTCCCAAGAATTCTATTTTGAAAACACATTCCATCCAAGCATAGACAAATCCCGCCCCCCCATCAAATTGCTAAATTACATAGAGATCCTATCCCATGCTCGATTCCGAGCAAATGATTCATTCAGCGAATTGCCCGATCAAACATTGGCAATTACTCTCTTATCATCCGATCTAATCGACTGGCAGTTCAAAGAATCTCCGCTCCCATGTCGTGCTAATGCCGGAAATTAAACCGTCTCGCATGTTCGCTAACGAGCCGTGGCAAACGACAACTAAAAGCGACTACAAATTGTATGTGTTGTTTTTTAATGTGAGATGTATTGCATGTTCAAAATTTAATTGAATTAAGCATGCTCGCCCGTTTATAATAAATGGCTCAAATTGCTCTCCGGTCGGGCGCTCCAGCAGAGGGAGCAACCTCCACATGGACAATTGTGACACGTATACAAACATGAGAAGTTGTCTTGCTTGTTCCAGGCAGCAAAACACCGAAATGAGTGCAAGAAAATTAACCGCACACTTTTTTGTCCGACCGTTGCACATGCAAGTGCACACGTGGTTTGGCATTAACTCCTACAACATTCGGTGTGGAATGCACTAGAGCCAAGGTTCCACACAACAGAGAATGCACTCCGTCGCCAGTTGGTGAATGAATGTGATAAAACAAAAGTAATGAATCGCTGTTGTTCCAATAATGGTTTAACGTGTAATGGGGGGAAAGAGAAGGAGGTGAGGATAACAATATTAACCCTTAGAGGTAGAAATTCCATGCTTGAGAGCTCACGGAAGTCGAATAATTTCATTGAGGATCTTTGTGCTTCGTATGTAACGCGGAGTTAAATCTGAGCGTTACATTTCATACAAAACAAACGTGGATTATCTGTTTGCCGTATTTTTTAACTAGCTCTTTGGAACTCAAGTCGGCACAGTGGGCTTGACCTGTCAGGGATTGAATCCTGAGAAAATTGAGAGAATCTCTCACGTATCGCTCTCTGTAACTATCATAACATGCTGCACATTATGAGAGACTGTTTATCGTATACCGTTTTGATTCATATTACGGACAGCTTCAAATTCCGGACACTCTCGTTTGTATGGGAAACATTTTACACGAAATGTTTCAATTTTCGCCGTCCAAAAGTTCTCATTGTCGAGGCTCGTTTTATAAGTTTTTTTTCCATAAATATCATTGCAAATTAATAATGCCCAACTACCTTAGACGTCTCTTAAGTGGTTGAACGATTTCAATTGATGATTTGACTGTTCCATTAATGATTATCATGAGCTGTCTGTAATTCGAATCAAAGCGTCCGGAATATGAGGCAAAAGTGAGGGAGCGTCCGGAATAAGAATCATGAAAAGGCCACACGTTTTGTTTTATTTAAAATTATTTAAGTTGCGGGCGCGTATTCTTTACCCACAATCGGAAAATTAAGGGCTTCCGACGCTCGATAACGCTAAAAAATCATACAGAATGATTTATTTTGTATGGTCCAAGCTGGGTTATACTTCACTGAGTCCTTAAGTGTCCGTAATATGAATCAAAACGGTACTGCTACAAGTTTGATCAGATTGGGGGGATAGTAGTGCATGATAAAACCCCTCTAAACATGCTCCAAGCCGGGGGGACACTGTTGTTATTGGAAGTTCGTGGATTGTTTATCGTGCCAGTAAAGAAAAACACCTATCCCCAACGGTAAACAAGCGAGAAAAATGGATTTTATCATCGCTCTCTCGTTGGGGCTCTCGCTCGCTGCTTCCATTTATCAGACTTGTTACACCTTGCGATACAATGACGATCGTGGACCGCAACAGATGGGATGTTTTTCTTTGCTTGCTTTGATCGTGCTTCATTCTCAAATGAGAGCGAATTCTGCAACGCCTGTGACCTGTTAAATATTTGTGTCGTATTACTGATATGCTGCAAATATTAATGCTGACAAGAAAATACTGGAATTAATTCTAGTATTTCCAAGATGGTTTTCAATATTGGCTGTGCAAGCTCTTAGAATATAATAGAATAGAATAGTGTAGGGATTTATACTTGATAGAAAATCCAAATTTCTACTGAAGTTGGATCTCTAAGATACACTAATAATCTCTTAAAATATTCCCAACTATATATGTTCACACAACCGGAAGTTTCCAACCGATTCCCCTGGGATGGAATGGGCTAAACGTGTTGTACGTTACAATGCTTGGAGTAAAAACATCAATTATATAATCAAAACGATTGCCGTACAACGAACAGCTCTTAACGACGATAAAACTGGCAATTAAATCGTTGGTGCCTCAATGAACAAACGCAACCAAAGAGAGCACTGCTGCCTGCAATGGGTGTGGGAGCAACTACATACAGCGTCGACGTTTCACGTGCTTACAAACAGGCTTGTCATTGGGGATAGAGTGAGATAGCGAGAGAGGTACTCCAGTAGCTCCAATATTGATGACGGAGGTGATCAAACAAACAACTTGTAACAAATATTTTGTTACGTTGTTTTTTCTCCCGTTTTATGTTGTGGCTGTAACAACGCTTTGAGTATATCGGAAGGGAGACCATCAAACCGTGGCACGTATTTAAATTTGTTTGTTTTTTTTTTCGGTAAATATTTCGGTAAACCACCTTAGGACCGAGAGCATTTAATAGATTTCCCGTATCTTAATACACAATTTCATTGATTTCAAAGTGGATTTCAGAATGCGATTCGTAGTGATTTACACGTAGTGATTTACAGAGTAACTCCGAAGATTCTCAAAGTATATTCGGATTTCTCAGGCGTTCCCAAAGATCTTTCCAAGAGGTTCTACAAACTTAAAAAAACGCGTTACAGAAATTTCACCGTAACGCGCTATTTTTAAGTGTGTAGTCGTAATCTCAACAGCTCACTGAACAAGCTGTAAGATCATTGACCAATCGATCTGGAAGCAGACTTGCTACCACTGTGCGTTATATGCTGCACAATGAGTAACATATCTTTAGCGTGTTTGTACTACTACATTCGGGTCTCCTATTAAACGCATTCCTATAACGCGCACTCCTATTACTCGCACCCTTTTAAGACTCACTAGAGCGTTATATGAGGCCCAGGACTTATGGGTTTTCATCACTTTGGAGGTGTTGTTAAATATCTCGTATACGTTAAGAGATAGCACAGTGCTGTCTTCGGAGGAGTTTCAGAACTCAGTACGATCTACCTTTAAGAGTTGAGGATCATCGTTTTAGTTGAGAACTTGGCCGATAGGGGCGCTTTTTCTGACTTGCACTATATGAACCATGAGGGATAGAAATGCAAAGCTTGTGACATATTATATCTCTAGAACCTGATGTTTTGGAATGTTGGTGTCTTCGGAAGAGTTGTTCAGTAGCTAGTACGCCACCAGGTGGCGCTAGTGAGCATCGAAATTTTATTTTGCGGATAGCTCAGTAACCTGACAAATTTGTTCAGTATCACAAGGGCTAACATTATTTGAGCCAAAAGATTCGAGATTTTGCCACCATTCAGCGCTAGTGAGGACTGAATTTTTGTTCTGCGGATAGCTCAGTAACCTGACCACATAGAAAGATGGCGTCTTCGGCAAAGTTGTTCAGTATCACAAGGGCTAACATTATTTGAGCCAAAAGATTCGAGATTTTGCCACCAGGCGGCACTACTGAGCATCGAAATTTTGTTTTGCGGATAGCTTAGTAACCTGACCACATAGAAAGATGGCGTCTTCGGCAAAGTCGTTCAGTACCCCAAGGGCTAACATTTTGATCTGCTCAAGGGGGAAGACAAATTTGCTATATGCATCGAGCAAACTCTGAGTTACTCACATTTGCTTAGAAATCAGAAAATCTTCTTACCCTGCTGTTTTATTTGATACGATCCAGCATCCTATTTTTAAATATTTAGGATAAGTAAATTCTGTACTACTAAGGCAAATTAAATGTAATATGTTATTGATGTTCGAGCGTGGAGCTCTAATTGCCGGCCACCGGAGGTTTTTCTACCCGCTATATTCAATAGCGGCGCACCAAATCACGGGATCGTGAAATTCACCACTACAGCACTTCACCGCGTAGTTTTAGTGGCGGTTATCCACCGAAATCGGATCCACAGTTTGCACTAAATTTCACTGATTGTCGCAAATAATTAGTGCGCGATCTCTTCTCGAGAATGGGTTGATGATTGCCACCGTTGGCCACAGCCGAAGATATGTTTTCGGAATCGAGAGAGAAATTGTGGTTTAATTGCACTGCACTGTACTTCAATTTATTGCGCGGAAGAACGGACGAGGGAAAATAATACACGCTACCGGTCGCTTTGGTTGTCTATTTTGTACTGTTTGTTTGATACTGGGTATTGGGTGTGTTACGTAATACAGTTCTTGCTTCTTCTACATGTGATTGAATGGTGAGGAGTGTATGGTGTGTGGACAATTTGATCGTACAGTGTGTCATACAATTGTAGTTACTGTTGCTGGTCAAATTCAGTGTAGATTCAAATTCACATTACTTAATTCTAGGACTATTTACAATTTAAACTATTTACAAATATTTACACCAGATCAGCGTACTGATCATTCCGGCCACCTTGAAACGGCCACACTGTTTCAACTCTCACTGTTGATCTTCTCTCACGACTCTCTCCAACCTCGGCTGACTTCGGGTGATGAACACGATGATCTTCGTCGCGTTGTCGGATCTGTTAGCTATCCAAACATGCGTTGAGACAGTTTCGGACTGCTCTACCGATCTTTGTAGGGTCTGCTTACGATTCGGTGGGTTGCTGATCTTCTTCGGTTTGAATTGGTAGGAGGGCCACTTTGGCGACTGGGCGTACGACGTTCTCCGCGGTAGCTGTCTTCAGACTGACTACACGGACGATTCCATCCTTGCCTGGGTGAAGCTTTATAATGCGGCCTAAAGGCCACTGCGCCGGTGCGAGATTTTCCTCCTTGATGACCACAATCCGTCCCAACTTAAGGTTCACCGGTGACTTGCATCCTTAATTGGCTCGTGCTTGAAGTTGAGCGAGGTATTCCGGATACCACCTGGTCCAGATACGCTGAAGCTGTTTGGTTGTACGCTGCCAGTGATCCAGACGGTTGTCGGGAATGTTGGCAACATCAGCTTCCGGAACTGCTTGTAGGTTTGAGCCAACGAGAAAGTGCCCAGGTGTGAGCGCTTCGAGATCGGTGGATTCGGTTGGGATCGGAGTTAGTGGACGGGAATTCAGACACATTTCAATTTGTGCCAGCAGGGTTGTCATGTCTTCCCAGCTGAGGGACGTCTGACCGACTTCTCGGAGAAGATGATGCTTGCACGATTTCACTGCCGCCTCCCACAAACCTCCGAAATGTGGGGCACGTGGCGGAATAAACTTCCACTGGATTTCCTGGTCTGCACACCAACGGACGATTGCTTCACGATCGCTGTTTTTGATCTTCAACATTTCGTAGAGACGGTGTAATGAATTTGCTGCACCCTTGAATGCGGTTCCGTTATCGGAGTGGAGCTCCTGGATACGACCGCGGCGAGCGATGAAACGACGAAGAGCGGATAAAAATGCTGGCGTGGACAGATCGGAAACCAGTTCAATGTGCACTGCTCTCGTGGAGAAGCACACAAAAATGGCTATGTAAGCCTTGGTCGGCGGTCGATTTCGAACGGGAGACTTGAGGTACACTGGGCCACAGTAATCTACTCCAGAAATGGAAAAAGGGCGCACCGGTGTGACACGTGATATCGGCAAATCTGCAGTGCTTTGCTGGATGAGGTTCGGCTTTATGCGGAAGCACTTGACGCAACGATGGTAGGTTGAACGAGTCAGATCTCTCCCTCCAAGGATCCAATACCTTTGGCGCAACGTGGATAACATCAGTTGTGGACCCGCATGGAGGAGAGTTTTATGGTAGTGGTCGGCAAGCAAGCGGGAAAATGGATGTTTGGCTGACAAGATTATGGGATGTTTGCTTGCTTCTGATGCATTAGCGTTCTCAAGCCGGCCTCCAACACGAAGGATGCCGTCATCGCTTAGACGCGGCTTCAACCATTTCAGCGGTGCGCCTTTCACGACGCCGGTGGCATGTAGCTCGGATAGTTCCTCCGAAAAGGTTTGTTGTTGTGCCAAACGAGCTAGGGCTTGATCGGACTTCATCAGATCTACCGTGGTTAGAATAAGCGATCTGTCTTCGGTAGACTGCTGTACTACGGCTTGGAGGGAACGGATGTACTTGATGCAGTACGCAACCACACGACGAAGTTTGGTGTACGTGGAGAAGCGTGAAAACAGATGATCGGCAAACTGGACTCCTTCACTCTCCAACGATACCAGCGTAACCTTGCGTGCTTCTTCAGCGACTAACGAAGACTCTTCTTGTGGGATACTTGCATCGGGCCAATGACTGGGAGATTGTGAGAGCCATGCCGGACCGTTCCACCATCGAGATTGGTTTGGCAGTTCGGTTGGCATCAGGCCTCGGGATAGTTCATCGGCAGGATTGTCTATTCCGGGAACATGTTTCCAGGAATGTCCTTCTGTGTTTGATTGGATCGTTGATACTCGATTTGCCACGAAAGTTTTCCAACGATTCGGGGCGGAATTGAGCCATTGCAGAACGGTGGTTGAATCTGTCCAGAAGAAGACATCAGCTGCTGTGCGTAATGATTGTTCAACCTTCTGGAACAGTCTGGTAGACAGGACGGCTGCGCTGAGTTCTAGGCGAGCGATGGAATGCTTGGTGGCGAGAGGTGCGACTTTCGACTTGGACGTGAGCAGTCTCACTGTTATACGATCATCGCCTTCGGAACGAACGTAGCAACAGGCACCGTAGGCCAACTCTGACACATCGGAAAAGAAGTGTAGCTGAATATTGGGTGTACCGGCAAAGGAAACGAATCGAGGAATCCGAAGTTCGGAGAGAATATCCAACGTGGCGTGGTATTTCTTCCATTCTTCCTGCAATTTGGGTGGAAGTGGTCTGTCCCACTCGTAGGGATGATTGCCCTCGGTCTTCAGCTTCCAAAGCCGCTGCATAAACATCTTGGCGGTAGCTATCACAGGGCCGACGAGGCCCAACGGATCGAATATTCTGGCGATGTACGAAATAATCTTGCGTTTGGTTAGGATCGGTGCTGGAAGTGGCATTTCGACGTTGAAACGTAGCATGTCCGTCCTTGTGTCCCAAACAAGTCCCAATGTTGAGACGGATTGGTCGTCTTGCAGATCATGAAGTGGTTTGATTGCCAGATCCTCGGGTGGTACTCCGGCCACTGCATCTGGTGCGTTGGAGGCCCACTTCCTCAATGGGAATCCAGCGGATGCAAGCATTTTGGTGATTTGGCAACGTTTCTCGATGGCAGCTTCCACATTGTCTGCTCCGGAGAGCAGGTCATCGACGTAGAAGTCTTCAACGACGGCTTGAACGGCTTCTGGATACTTATCTCCTTCATCCTGGGCCAACTGCAGCAGGGTTCGAGTGGCCAGGTATGGAGCTGCTGCGGTACCGTATGTGACGGTAAGAAGCTCGTAGGTATCGAGTGGTTCCGATGGATTTCGACGAAACTGGATGCGCAGAAAACGCTGATCGACGGAATGATGGAGGACTTGTCGATACATTTTCTCCACGTCTGCCACAAATGCGACTACATGGAATCGGAAGCGAATAATGATATTGACGAGAGGCTGTTGCACAACTGGACCGACGAGGAGTGTATCGTTCAACGACACAGCGGAAGATGTCTTGCAGGACGCGTCGAACACTACGCGCATCTTGGTGGTGGTGCTGCTCTCCTTAAACACTGGATGGTGGGGCAGGTAACAGTGGGGCACATCGTCGTCAACAACATCGAGTTTGCGCATGTGACCGAGGTGAAGGTATTCGTCGATGAACTCGTGGTAGGTTTGCTTTAAGGCGGAATCTTTCTCAAGGCGTCTCTCGAGGCTGTAGAAGCGGCGAGTGGCAATTATTCGGGAGTCGCCGAGGGTGACTTGCGGATCTTCGGACCGAGGAAGGCGTACGACGTACCTTCCGGAGTGAGTTCGGGTGGTAGTATTGGCATAGATTTCTTCGCATCGTTTTTCCTCAGTGGAATACGTAGAGCCATGATCGACGGCTTCGAGTTCCCAGAATTTCTGAAGCGCTGTTTCTAGAGATCGATCGACTGTCGACAGGTAGCACACCGGTGGTGCGATGGAGCAGTTGATGGCAGTTTTTCCAGAGACTGTCCATCCAAAAAGGGTGTCAACCAAGAACGGTAGACCGTCACCGAGTGACAGACGGTTACCTGTGTGGATTTCATGGTAACATTCACCGCCGATGATAATGTCGATCATGCCCGGAACATTAAAGTTCGGATCTGCTAGTGGAAGCTTTGGTATGTTCCATGATGCAGTATTTATAGCGATAGTGGGTAGATTGGCAGTAGGCTTCTTCATGATTAGGAATTCGAGTGTGGTGGAAAAGGGTTTAGATTGGGATTTGATCGTTGCGGAGATCTGCCGCTTGATCTGCTTCATTGATTCTCCGATTCCAGCAACTGCAATATCTACGACGGCTTGACGGGTGGCAAGAGCATTTGCCAGCTTCTTGGTGATGAAGTTTGACATCGCAGCGGAATCAAGAAGTGCTCGGGCGGTGATTTCTTTGCCGTGCTTGTCGACTATGGAGAGAACAACCGTTTCCAATAGGACCGTGCTTCTACTTGATTGAACGGATAGATTCACTTCGGGTGGATTCGACGATCCAGCGGTCCCAACGTTCGCTGACGTGGATGGAATTGGTTGCTGCATAGACGTGTTCGACGAGCCGGCAGGGTTCGGCGTGGATCTTGCTGGTGCAACTTGGTCGTGCAATAACGTATGGTGCTTGGCGTGGCACGTTCTGCACGAAAACTTCGACTTACACACCTTCGCTTGATGGTTTGGGCGGAAGCAGTTCCAACATAAACTTCGCTGTGAAACCAACTCTCGACGTTGCAAGACTGGCATATTGGCAAACGTCGGACATTGGAACAGCTGGTGCTTTTGTGGGCAAGCATGGCATTGTGGAACGTTGGATTTGGGTTCGTTGGTAGCACTGTTGACGATGGACTTGACTGTGGAGGATTTCTTCGGAGCTGGGCCGGCCACCTTGATGCTGGGCCCTTGGGAACGATACTGCAGATCACTAGAGACGGACTTCAGCATCCGGACTTGTTGCGTGAGGAACTCGATCAGTTCATCATACTTGACTTCGTCTTTCTGTCGAGTTTCCTGCTCCCAGGCACGCAACGTGTAGGAATCGAGCTTGTTGCAGAGAATGAACGTGAGCGGGGTGTCCCAATGCTGAATTGGTTCACCAAGTTTCGCTAAAGCCTTCACGTGTCGTTGGAAGTCGTCCACCAGAGTGTTCAGCTCCTGCGCCGACTCACGCTTCATCGATGGCAGTTCGAATAATCGCCGAAACAACTCCTTCCGCAAAAACCGCTTGTTGTCGTATCTCTTCATGAGCGCATCCCAGGTTGGTGCGTAGTTGTCCGCTTGGATATCGACACTCTCAAACGGCTTCCTGGCATCTCCTTCTAAAGACTGCAGCAGATATTGCAACTTGTTCACCATAGGAATGTCATCGTTGCCATGGATCATGGATAGAAAATTATCCCGGAACGAAATCCAGCGCGATTCGTCTCCAGAGAACTTTGGCAGGTCGATTTTCGGCAAACGATGATGGAATCCAGTCACGTTATGAAGCGGCGCTAGTGTTGATGACGTCATCGTTGAATTAAGAAGCGGATGATTCCGCTCCGTGGGTCGCTTGGCGAGAAGAAAGCCCTTCATCTTGCAGAACCGGTTCTCAAACTCATTCCGCATCGCCATGTGGTGTTCGAAGTTTTTCTCATCATCTAGCTTCTCGATTTCGGACTGGATATGCAGAAACTCCTTGTTGGTTCTGTTCAGCGTTTCCAGCCGCACGACGACTTCACCAGAATCCCTTTCGTGGTCGTATTCGCTAATGAACCTTTCCACCACATCTCGCGTTGCCAATACCCGTTTGAGAATCAGCTTATCCTCCGCCAACTTCTTGTCCTTCTTGCCCGTCATCACTTACTACCACCACGAATCACTTGACTGCGCGAACCGAAACGTGAACAACACAAAATCGCACGAATAACTCCTTCCCGTCGCGTTGTGCTGCTCGTACGCGAACGACGGAAACACCACGGATAATCGAACGTGTATCTCCTTCCCGTCGCGTCACGTGATGCTTCTACGCGAACACGGAACGAACGACCGATAGAGAACACGTAAAATCGTAACGATTAATCCTTCCCGACGCGGTTACGTGTCTCCTTAAACGATTCGCGGATCCGCTAAAACGCCACCGCGCAATCGTAGGAAATTGAAAATCAATTAAAAACTAAATGATTTATTTGGGTTTGCCACCGAACCAACAAATGTGTGCGACACTGTATAGCGCACCTAAGGCAATTATCAAACAGGCTAATTGGGTGAGCCTATATTCCACCGCATATGATTTTGCCAAACTTCTACGTGCGCTAATTCTACATACAAACGATTCGATCGTTCTTCGCCTAGCAATACAAGCATGCAACGTTACACGTTATTCCTCACACAGTACGTACTATGGGCTTCTGTACTGGGGGCAAAGGTTGGCGCCGATCGTGTGTGCAGCAATTTGCTGATCAATAGAGATAGCTTGAATGGCCTACCTTCTGTGGTCAACGTCCTCTGACCACTTACCACAATGGCGAATACCACCAATTCGCGCATCGATTTGGGCTTGGATGCTTCCTCCGATCCGGCTCGAAGGACCAATGTTCGAGCGTGGAGCTCTAATTGCCGGCCACCGGAGGTTTTTCTACCCGCTATATTCAATAGCGGCGCACCAAATCACGGGATCGTGAAATTCACCACTACAGCACTTCACCGCGTAGTTTTAGTGGCGGTTATCCACCGAAATCGGATCCACAGTTTGCACTAAATTTCACTGATTGTCGCAAATAATTAGTGCGCGATCTCTTCTCGAGAATGGGTTGATGATTGCCACCGTTGGCCACAGCCGAAGATATGTTTTCGGAATCGAGAGAGAAATTGTGGTTTAATTGCACTGCACTGTACTTCAATTTATTGCGCGGAAGAACGGACGAGGGAAAATAATACACGCTACCGGTCGCTTTGGTTGTCTATTTTGTACTGTTTGTTTGATACTGGGTATTGGGTGTGTTACGTAATACAGTTCTTGCTTCTTCTACATGTGATTGAATGGTGAGGAGTGTATGGTGTGTGGACAATTTGATCGTACAGTGTGTCATACAATTGTAGTTACTGTTGCTGGTCAAATTCAGTGTAGATTCAAATTCACATTACTTAATTCTAGGACTATTTACAATTTAAACTATTTACAAATATTTACACCAGATCAGCGTACTGATCAATTGACTTTAACCAAATTAGTATGAAAGTGTTTTCTAACACAGAACACCTAGATAAAAGAAATGAATGTATTGTTTGGAATAATACTACAGTCAACTCTCCCTAACTCGATATTGAAGGGACCATCGAGTTGAGGAGATATCGAGATACAAAACACATATACAGTCACCTCTCTACATCTCGATATCGAAGGGACCATCGAGACAGGGAGAGATCGAGACAAAGAACAAATTTTTAATGAATACTAGATTGAAAAACACTCCGTTTCCAAGAAAGTAATACACAAACAAACGTCATTTTGCACTCCTAATTTGTTTTGAATCCCTAAACTTTGGTCTACTAACCTTCGATATTGGTCATCTCGACATCCGTAGAAAAAAATGAGAACGAAAAATCAACAGAAACGCATCGAGATATGGAGATATCGAGATAAGGAGAGTATTGAGATATGGAGAGTGAAAATGTATGCAGACTGAAGGGATTTATGAAATCATCGATATAGGGAGAGATATCGAGATGTAGAACATCGAGATGTGGAGAGTCAACTGTATTTCAAATTTTAAACTTTTCATTATTTTGACAAAATACATTCAAAATAGTGATAATAAATCTTTGAGCTGTTTAGTAGAATACCTATAATAAGATGAAAAAACCAAAGTTAGTACTATACCATTTCATTCCACTAGAGTTTGTCGAGTCTAGTACACGACACTGAAGACGGCCTTACAGTTGAGGTCGAAATACGCGTCAAAGGATACAAACAGTAGTGGAATTAAATGGTATAGTGCGAGCTCCCAAAAGCCAAGGAAACCTGTCACCAACTGGGGATTTTTTTTTATTATCGTACAAATTGGGCCGAAGGGTCTCAGATTTTCATGAAACTTTTTCCACAGGCCGGGCTCATGGATATATGAATAAAAAAAAATTGAGAAAAATTCAAGGTCGCATATTTTTCTGGAAAACTCAGGAAATTTTTTGTTTTCCCTTGACACTACTTACTTTGAAAAATCATAACTCAAGAACGAAGCATCGTAGAAACAAAATTTTTATATAAAAATTTAAGTAAATTTTCTCAAAAATCAAAAAAAAATATGCACTGGAAAAAATTTTCCACCGTTGGGAAAATTCGTAAGGAAAAGCCGGAAAAACTATGCCCGAACTCGTGGAAAATTTTCAAAAAAATATTTTCGAGAAGGTAATTTTATAAGCTTTAATCACTGACATTTTTGGAATACACTTTTTTTTCGTTTTTGAATTATGGCCAATTTTGTGAAAAATGTCCAGATGTGCCATATAAGACTTTTCTTTAAAAAATCATAACTCAAGAACGAAACATTGTAGAAACAAAGTTTGTATATGAAAATTTAAGCAAATTTTCTCAGAAATCCAAAAAAAATATGAATTGGAAAAAGTTTTCCACAAAATTTTCCACCGTTAGGGAAATTCATAAAGAAAAGCTGGAATATCCATACCCGAACTCGCGGAAAATTTTTATTAAAATATTTTTGAGAAGGAAACTTTATAAACTTCAATTCTAGTAACTTTAAGGATGTACTTTTTTTTTGTTTCTGAGTTATGGTCAATTTTGTAAAAAATGCAAAGATTTGCCATAGAGTAAGGTGGGGCAAAAGTTCGACCTTAGTGGTATAATCAAAGTTTCCAGGAAAATAATAGCAGATGAAACAAAACAAATACCATACAGTGAACCTTCAACATATTGGCTATAACTTTGCTGAACAAACTTGTGTCAAAATATTTACCCATTTTTAGTTATGACAGTTTCAAAATTGATTGTCCTAAGCGAACTTTTGCCCCACCGGTGGGGCAAAAGTTCGAATCTAGTGTGGGGCAAAAGTTCTTTGGCTAAAACACAAAATATCAATACTTTTATGCCAGGCACACTTTATACTAGCCGTAAACTTATGTTTGCCGAAAAATACACACTAAATTTTCATCAAAAAATGCCCAAAACAGGGTTAATTGTAATACACCCAAAAAATAACAGTTTTTCGCAAAACTAAGTGAAATTGTAAAATTTTTGTGATATTTTTCGCACGATCAGGCAAATTTCGCTAAATTTGAAGATAATATGTAGATTTCAGAAAATTTGAAAAATTTTGCGTGCGTTCATACATGGGTCGAACTTTTGCCCCGCAGATTCGAACTTTTGCCCCGCTATGGGCCAAAAATTGATTCCAACTATTTATGGAAAACTAATACACGTCAAAGCATCCTTATGATAGGCCTAGAAACGCCCTTACATAAAATATTGAAAAATATTTTATCTTCATTTGGTTCAATGCATCGAAAGTTTGACCAAATATTACAATATTTACGTCGAAAAACAACAAATTGCCATAACTTTTCCAAATCTCAATCGATTTTTATGATATTTGGAGTGAAAGTCTCTTACTTGAATAGCATTCGAACCACCATGACATTTCAAAGTTTTGATTTGATTTGAGCTAGAAATCTTAAAAAAAAACTCTTGCCCCACTCGAACTTTTGCCCCACTTTACTCTACATGTCTTTTCGTTTAAAAATCATGACTCGAGACTCATCATGACTTGTCGAACCGGTAATGGAGCACTTCACGCAAATTTTCATCTTTTCCGTAATCCACCGAACTCCATTCGAATGAAGCTTACTGATGAGGCCTTGGCTGATAGATCGTAGATTTGTCTTTACTGATTTGTGGCCGTCCAGTCCGAAGGGGTTACAGCATAAAGAATTGTATTCGTTATATTGAACTTTGTCCATTTCAACAGCTTCGGGAAAACTTTTTTCACTTTCCAAAAATTAATAACGAGGAATATACAGGTGATAGACAACACTTGCACTTTCTCACTGCTCTTTGTTAGTTTTTTGGTAAACTTATGATTCTCAAGCCATTTCAACGCTTTAAACTTGAATTGGTAAATACCTATTTGTCATATTGTCTACCCATTTATTTAACTGTCAATTTTGTAGTTACCTAACAGGAAAAAATTGCCTACATTCTGAATGAAGAAAACTTTGTTTCTATGTAGTTTCGTTCTTAAGAAATTTTGTTTATGAACTTATAAATTTGTAAATATATGGTTCAAACAGCTCATTCTAGCATATTTGATCATGTTTTAGGAACGAACAATGAGCGTATTGAAAAATATTGTAGGATTGGATCTTATTGATCGCTCTTTTCAAATATACTTTGTTTGAAAGCTGGAATGGCTAATCGGGTTTTCATTATTTGTTTTCATAAACAGTGAAAAATGTCCTGGGAAACTGATTCCATTTCAAAAATTTCATATTTTTGAGATAATTTAAATTCGGTTCGACAAGTCATGATGAGTCTTGAGTCATGATTTTTAAACGAAAAGGCATGTATAGCAAATCTTTGCATTTTTTACAAAATTGACCATAGATCAGGAACTAAAGAAAAGTACATCCTAAAAGTTACCAAAATTGAAGTTTATAAAGTTTGTTTCTTAAAAATATTTTATTAAAAAATTTCCGCGAGTTCGGGCATAGATTTTCTAGCTTTTCTTTATGAATTTTTCCAACGGTGGAAAATTTTGTGGAAAACTTTTTCCAGTTCATATTTTTTTTTTGGATTTCTGTGAAAATTTGCTTAAATTTTCATATAAAAACTTTGTTTCTACAATGTTTCGTTCTTGCGTTATGATTTTTCAAAGAAAAGTCTTATATGGCACATCTGGACATTTTTCACAAAATTGGCCATAACTCATAAACGAAAAAAAAGTGCATTCCAAAAATTTCAGTGATTAAAGCTTATAAAATTACCTTCTCGAAATTTTTTTTTTTTTTTTGAATATTTTCCACGAGTTCGGGCATAGTTTTTCCGGCTTTTCTTTACGAATTTTTCCAACGGTGGAAAATTTTGTGGGAAACTTTTTCCAGTTCATATTTTTTTTTTGGATTTTGAGAAAATTTGCTTAAATTTTCATATAAAAATTTTGTTTCTACGATGCTTTGTTCTTGAGTTATGATTTTTCAAAGTAAGTAGTGTCAAGGGAAAACAAAAAATTTCCCCCTGAGTTTTCCGGAAAAATTGACGACCCTGAATTTTTCTCAATTTTTTTTATTCATATATCCATGAGCCCTGCCTGCGGAAAAAGTTTCATGAAAATCTGAGACCCTTCGGCCCAAACCCGTACGGTAATAAAAAAAATCCCCAACTTCACTGGAAAACCATTACATTCGGTGGGCAGAACGTGAAAAAAGCGTCAAAGTTCAAGTAAACGTAATTACCATTTCTAGGTGTTTTTTCGATGATTTCACATTTTAAAAAGTAGAATACCTAAATATAGTTGTGAGTTGACGAACTGCTGTTGAGTTTTTGGATTCATATCCTTTTTCATAGTGAACAACATGAAGTAAAAATGATTTTGACCAAAACAAGTCCATCTGACCGTTGTGCACTACCCAAGAATTGAAAAAATAAGTCAAAGAAGACTAGAAAACACGCCAGCTGTCAGTGAGCTGTCTCCTCTCTTTCAGGTTACACTTCAAAAAAGGCGTAAAACCAAATATCATCTATTTTCTTATTCAACCAACTTCACCAAGAGGTTCCAAATAGCCAAAAAAAACAACTTTGAACCTAATTTTGATGTAATATTTCTTCTGATATTCACGACCAAACAAAACTTGTTAAAATATCTCAGATTTCCTTTGAATAACTGGTCTTACACATTCAAAAGCGCGTTACTTCAAAACGGGCCCTACGATTTTTTTAATATTGCCCAGACATGCAGATGTGCTATAGAAAACGACTGGTGAGCATAGAATTGATGTATATTTTTTCCTGATAATAACGGTCAGAGGAGCAATCCAATCCAATATCTGGGGGTCTTGAGGAGCCCTGAAACTGGTTTGGGAAAATTTTGTTATGAGCCATATCTTCAACCAAGCCGAAAAGTCAAAATAAATATTCATTCCACAATATTTTGAACATTCTTGAAAAATATCAGAGCATATTTCGATAATGTGAACAAAAGTCTCTTTTTGTACACAAAACAGTATCTAAAGTTTCTTTTTGTTGCATTGCAATGAATCTTGATGTAAATTCTTGTGGTTCCAGAGACTACTAGGCGATTACTCCTTAAGTTCATAGATTTTCATCTTCCAGAATTCATTTCGAACTTTCTTCAGGAATAAATACAAAAACTTCTCCAGGAATCCCTTCAGAAATTGTTATAGAGATTTCTCTAGCAGTTCTCCCACGAATTGATCTTGAAAATCTATGTAAATAAAAATATAATGGTGTTTGTATGTTACGGAATGGACGGGTTCACGGATTCACACAATTCTTTCACTGTTACATTTGTCTAAGACTCCGACGTGTATTAAAACAATAATATTTGTGGAAATCTATCGAGAAAGTTTAGAGAAGCAAGAAATAGAACAAATAAAATTTCTGAAACGGATTTTTTGCATTGCATTGCCTACTGGGCAACATAACGTTTGCTGGGATAACAGTTACTAGTCCTTGAATGATTTCTCAAGACATGCTCAGTTGAACTCCTTCAAAATTTGCTCCAGAAAATCGTTCATCATTACATCGAAATCTCTCCCAGAAATTATTACAGGATTTCCTAGTAACATTCCTTCAGAAATTCTTCTAACGATATCTCCAAATATAACACTTATTTATCTGGAAAATATTCCTACATTTTTCTTTCCAGGAAATTACAAAGGTCGAAAATCTATCATGACAATTTTTCAGAAATACTTCCAGTTGTTTTAGAACCAAACTTTTAAAAAATTTCTCCACAGATTATCCCAGGAATTGCCCCATTAATTTTTTTTTTCAGGGATTATTCCACAAAAACATTAGAAATACTTCTCGAAATTTTACAATAAATTCAACTAATTATTCCTCATGAATTCATTCATAAATTTCGATGTTTTCATTATTTTTGAAGTACATTCTATATTAAGTGTTTAACCCGTATAGGCCTGAGTGAAAGCTAAAATACTAAAACCCTCACCGCTCAGCGAATACTTAACGGATTCAAATATGCACACATATCTAGTTTCTAAAAGTGACCAAAGGATCTCGGGAATGTTCATGTGACCGGAGTTATTCAGGTGGATTACTGGGTCAGGTTGGCTGAGAAGGGTGCTGTACTTCTGTGCCCCTGGAGATAGGCAAATTTCAAGTCACATAATTTCCGGAATCGGCTGTAATGTGGCCACTATATCGAAGAATTTAAACAAAAGCGCATCAGTGTAAACCTTTTAAGAAACAATTGAATCCATGTGTACTGCATTTGTTTTATCCTTGAAATGACCATTTTTGGGTCCCATGACGTCCAAACTTTACGATAACGTGGCCCATTTTTATCTAAACATATATGTCAAGCCTATGGGAATGCATTTCAGTAAACTATTATGTTTGAACTCTAATGTTAGAGAATTGAAACGGTTTAATGTCCAACAAATCTATAGCCGATTCTTCAGGGCATTTAGTCCGAGTGGCCTCATCCAGTACACTCTAAACGGTGATAACCTCTTTATTTAGAATGTTGAATATCAGATCTTAATGATTTATGCAAATTAAAATTATTGTCGTTGCAAATAAGCAAAGACAACTAGGCGTGTCCCAAAAAATAGTCCTTTTTAATCCGATCTGACCCAGTGACCCACCGGAATATCTCCAACAAGAGGAACATTCCCGAGATCCTTTGGCCACTTTTAGGAACTAGATATGTGTGCCAGTATACTGATAAAAAAAAACTATTTGAATCCGTTAAGTATTCGCTGAGCGGTGAGAGTTTTAGCTTTTTTGCTTTCGCTCAGGCCTTTACGGGTTAAAACCACAAAATGCTACATCTTGTAGTTCCTCAAAGGGTTTTACTCGAGATTTTCCATGGATTTCCTCTACAAAATTTGGGTTTGTAACATTATTCAATAACAATTTTATAAGTTTTTTTTCTGGACGCTCATCCAAGACATTCAGAAGATCTGGAGAGTTTTGTAAAAAAAATCTCTTGTAGGAATTCATCATGTATATTATCAGTGATATCCTTAGGATTTCGTTTAGAATCCGGATTTTTCTCTCTAGAGTTCCCTCAAATAACTTCTGAAAATTTTCCTTGGTATCTTCTTGGATAAATTTCTAGAGAAATCATGTAAGAATTCTATGAGGACTTCTTTGCAAATTTTTGAAGGATCTCATTTAAAAAAAATCTGAGAGTATCGTTAGATCAAGAGAGGAAATCACGAATTCCTTGGGAATTTTGAAAAGGAAACGCTCATTGTACCGTAAGGACGCCATTCACCGCTCATGCTCCATTCACCACTCATTGAATTATTTTGAAAAATCTGAACAAATTTTCGCAATAAAAGTCATCAGCATATATTAGTATACCAGAATGGAATATATCAGAATTAAATTCATAAGATTTAATTTTATATACTATTTATAAAAAATAATTTTAGGCTGTTTAAGGCGGTAAACATGAGTTGAGCAATGATTTTATTATAGCAGATCGAAAAATGCTTCTAAGCTGCCACGCTTTAATATGCTGTTGTACTATAGTACAAGGGTAACAACCAGCTAATGAAAGTAAATTAGTTCCAACTAGTTGTGTATATAGAGACTCATACTTGGGATGAGTGGTGAATGGCGCCCTACACATGTATCATTGGCGTACATTTTATACGGTACCATTATACGTTGTTCACATTTAAAAAAAAAAAATGTTCCTACACGCTCAAAAAAGCGTTCTGGAAAACGAAGAAAGAATTTAATGTGTTGAAATGCTGTTAAATGATTTAATAAATCCTGACGGAAATTTTGAAAAAATACCTGAAGCACAATATGATGAAATTTCTGAAGAAAATCATTAAATCTCTAGAAACTTTCAGAAATACGCTACGATAGATGTCGGATCAGATTACTTAAGGAATGCTCATCGAAACGTTCAACCTCTTTTTGGTCTCATGAAAACCCTAGCTACGCCACTGTTCCTTGAAGTTCCTAGAGATTTTCAAGAAGTTTCAAGCTCTTTTCAAGCTTTCTCAAAGAGATCTGCGGTTCCTCAAAGTTTTCCTAGGTACTCAGATGGGTTCTTAAAAACAGATCCATGTAGCTTCTAAGATTTATACAAATTACGAAGTGCTCTCAATGCGGACACAAGACAAACAAGCAACCAATGCATCAACGTTAATTGACTAATAATTATGAAAATTGGACCAAACTGTACTAGTCTACCTAAAATATCGACAAAAGTTAAACCACTGAAAAACTTCCTTCAACTTCTGAAATAGGTACACAGAGCTCCCCATGTTTATGGTAATCCCCATCCACACCCAAATCGAACTTTATGATGATCTCAGGGATAACACTTTGTACACAAATCCCTGACCCTAAACACTATCGGCATAAACGGTTTGCTCCAAAACGGCTTCATTTCACCTATGACCTGTATCGTTTCGGTCATCACCGTCATTACCTCCGTCGGGGCTCTCTCTCTCTTTGTAACCCAACCGAAGTTATTATAAATTAGAAATTAATCCAATTCAATTGCAAACCGACCAGCACACAATTCGCATCTGGTTCGTTGGTTGCATTGCACCACGGTTGGTCAAACTGGGTGCCCTGCGGTTTAGGGCCCAGGTCCACACCTACACTGCAGTACAAAAGTTTTGGGGATACTCCCGTAAAAGCATTCAAAAGTGTTTTGTTCATATTTCTGAGAGAACATTTAAAGTTGAAACTTGGCTTATTCAAAAAAGCTTAATTGATAACTTTTGTATTTCGTAGGTGTTTTAACAAAAACAGTTTTTTAATTTCATTAACTAATGTGTTTACTTGAAATTATGACATGTTCCAAAAATTACACTATTTACATGGCAAATTTTGCCATTTTGTAATCTCATATTCACTGAATTTTGTAATATTATACTTGATTCCAGAAGTAATCTTGCAATTTTTTTTTTTTTTTGTGGTATTCAGTTGGAGCTGCCTGACAGCTTAACTTGTCAAGGCTGAACCCTCGGTCTGGCTTTTGCCAAGTTTCCCCTCTACCAGGACCAATACTCAGACGGACTAGGTTATGGTGCCCACATGAACACTGTTTTTTTATTAGTATTGTGACGTGGTAGTTTATTGAAAAATACCCATATTTACTTGCTTCTGAGAAAAGGAAGCATTGTGAAAATCAGCAGCTCCATCAGGATTTGTTTGAAATAGAAGTGTAATAGTGTCATTACTAATACTGTCTAGTCGAAATGGTTTTGAATAATTTGTCATTTAAGTGCTATTCTGATTACTCCTGTCTTTTACGTAAGATTAGAGTCTTAAATGTCAAATTGTCGTCAAGTCTTAACAAAATTAGTTTAGTAGTAGTTCTTGTTAATTTCAGCTCTTTACGTTCATATATCCTTAAGGAAAAAGTCACTTTCCTTGTCTGTTCAACAATTTCTTGAAACTAGCAAGTGTACCCTAATGATCGATCTCAGCGTCTTACTTTCCATAGTTATTTTATAGTGAATATTTAAGAGTAAAGTTACCTTAGGCTTCTATTACAGTCCCTACAAGATTCACTTTTCGGTGGCAAATGCAATGCTTCATAACGCCTACTTTCTACTTGTAAATTTTGCGAAAATGAAGCTGGAATCAGATTATTTATACTGTTGTTACAAAAGAGGTATTTCTTATTTTGGCAATGTAAAAACCATATTAAAATAAGATTGTCGCCACTCAGTGAATCTACTAGTAGTTTTCCTCAGAGTAATTTTCCCTCGTCACCAATAGTATTAATGTCCACTTCGAATAGATTAATTATTTGAAATGGGCATCAATTCTATCAATGACGCAGAATGTCTATTGGATCACATCCGAGATATTATTGCGTCTATGCCATATGAATTATGACGCGGCTTTAAGCAAAAAATGCCAAAAAGTGATACCACCACTACAGGTTACGCCTTTGGTTTTCATCAAATGGGCTAATGGATTATGCCCTCCCATCGCGGCAAGGTCGCATAACCAAGAGGAGCAAGAAGAAGTCTTGCAAAATTGTGACGAAAAAATCTTTAGTTTTTCAAAAGCAATAAAATAAGTAAGCCATCGTAGATAAATTGCAAAAAATCAAAGAGCAAAACACAACAATAGACAAATTTTATTTGTCTATTTATCTACCATTTTTGACCAATTTCAATAGCTAATTAAAGTTATCAAAGTAAATTCTAGTGTTCCTCAACCATTGCACGATGGCTTCAATGACTTTTTTTTATTAATTTTGAATAGTGTTAAGATCGCTTCGACAAAATTATGCAAGTGCCCTTTAAAGAATATAGCAATGCAGTTCCAACTAGAAAAAATGGCACAAATTCAACTTAAACCTTAATAAACAAAATTCAAGAACATTTTTGGTCAACATATCTACTCTTCGCCATTTGAATAAGTCATAGAGAGTTTCAATTAGCCGTGTTTTCACAAAGATAAGGACAAAAAAAAACTTTGGCATATTTCTTAAGAGTGACCCCAAACTTCGGCACGGAATTGTATCTATCGAACATGGGGACTTCGAACGGTATACGGGTACGGCTTTGACGCTGAATGGGTCCCGTGTTTGCACAGCTGCATTGCAGTCAAAATTATAATTTCGGGAGAAAACATATGGTCCGTTGTCCACCAGGTGAGGTTTCGGAAGCGAAAAATCGGCCTTAGCTGTAGGATTTTTTACGCTTCCACTATCTGATACCAGGGGGTTCAATTTGGGGTCCAGTCCAGGGATAAGGGATAGCCAGTGGGCTCTTCTAGGTGTGTTGTGTTGTTCCTGAAGCTGCAGTCAATTGAGGTGGATGTTCTCCAAAAGTTGAATGCACAATCCATGATATTATCTAGATATAACATTTGAATTTTGCGATGAATATTAGCAGCCGTTTCAACCAGTTCCAAGTGAGAGACGGTTGATAGCATTGCACAGGGAGCTCCAATAATCGTGTCTGATGGAACAGAATCGTTTCGAACAGTAGGTGGAAACGACTTCGGTAGATGATTGGATTTGTAGTGAAGCACTGATTTCGATTGTTATCTTTATGATGTTCCTCGTTCTTCCGAACAGCTCCACCCATGGACGTAATCCCATTAAGGATATTTTGCTTCGCAGCGTGTGATTTCATATCACACTTTGTAGGGAATGGTTTTGAAGTTTTGAAATTCGCCATACAGAGGGAATGGCTCATCCGACACTTTCTGTGAATGCGAACCGTCCCGAGTCGACATCCGACGGCAGGCACACATGTGCAATCAATTTTCCTGTTTTCCTTTGGCCCATAAATAGCTTGCTTGAATAATAATCCGCAATCTCTTGCCTGCCAGTGTACTCTCACATCACTCGACACATTACGTCCGTAATATTCCCCCCATCCTACCGTTTGTGCTGATAGACGAGAGCATAAAGCAGAGCTCACTGACCGACGTCGTCCATACTCCGTTAGGGTGGTTCAATATATCGTTTTTACTCCATTCTGAGTGCCCTCCCCAAAATTTTAACTCTTTTGGATGAAAACTTCATTGCACAAGCCCTTCAAAGTTTGTATGGGAATTACTATGGAAAAAGCAAGTGAATCATTCAAATCGATTGTAGTATTCTTTTAGGGCGTAGTACTATGTCGAAGACCGTTTTCAATTCTGACGTCTCTGTTATGAGTTATTGATTTCTATTCCAACGAAGAATCTTAAGCAGTGCTCTGCTCATTTAATCTTCTAAACAGGCAACATTGCTGCATCTGGTGTGAAAGATAGCACATATAAATCATGGCTACTATGCGCCACTGCATACGTCCAGTGATGTCAGCAGAGCAGAATAATTATTATAGCTAAAGATTATCAATTCCGATAAAAAAATACAGTCGACCCTCCACAACTCGATGTTCTATAACTCGATATATTCTATAAACTCGATGGATTTTTCGGTCCCTTGAAATTCCCATACATTTTGCTCTTCATAAGTCGATATTTCTATAACTCGATGTCTCCACTAGTCGATGTCACGTGTGAGGTAAATTTCCGTCTATAACTCGATATCTCTCTAAAAATCCTTTTATACAGGGAAATCATAGATCACTTCTTGTTTAGAAGTGAAAAAAAGACTTGGGTGTTGTAATGAAAGTTTGAAAAAACCCGAAAATAACATTGTTGATTTTTAGTAAAACTAAGTGATTTCTCGAGAATTGAGAAGTTTTTTTTAAATATGATTTTTTAAAATGCTATCAACAAAATAATATTGCTTTCTTACAAATGTGATCATAAAAAGTATTGGAAGTACAGAAATTTGATCCTTTGATTTTAGGATTTTTTGTGTCGATGTGTTCTATAACTCGATAATTCTCGATAAGTCGATGGTCCCTTGGATATCGAGTTATGGAGAGTCTACTGTATAATCAATTCGAGTCTGGTACACATCTAGTACAGAACTCGAGTTTAGTGCACGACACTGAAGATGGCCTTTCAGTACAGAGGTCGATATGCGCGTATTTCTCAAGGGATATAAACTCTAGTGGAATTAAATGGTAAAGTACTAAATTTGGTTTTCATTCACTGACTAAGTCTAGAAAACACTACTCAGAATTACACCAAGAGCCGAATGACCGGTTTGGAGTAAAACGATATTTTGAACCACCCTAATACTCCATAGTCGTCGTCATCGTCATCGTTGGTCGTTCTCCTGATTCGGACCATCACTCGCAGCCGTCGTCGGTCGCCGTTACCAATCATCATCAGCTCGACACAAATGAGCAACCGCTTGTGCCTTGCCATTCATGAATGAAATGCGATCAAACTGTTTCGGTTGCACTCAACTGCCCTAGCCACACCAACTCCTTGATTCACATGAAGATGTGGGATCTTTGCAAGGCATCACCATAATGGATTTGGTAAAGAAGTGCATCGTACCGTAGCTGCAGGGCCACATATATGTCACCCGTTGAAGACCACATGCCCGATGCAGTTGATCGATATCAAGCCGCACACGTCTTGCAATCCTCAGTCAATGGAGGACTCATCACGGAGCTCCCCAGACCATTATTATAAAAAAATCATCATCAAATTTGTGCTCATCAGTCCAGCAACATCTGAAATCAAATTTGAAAAAAATAAATGAGGAGCCTATTTTGAAGTTACGTCCTTTTAAGCTAGGACAGACATTTCTAGGAAATTTACACGGTTTCAATTAACCATCTTTAGAAAAGAAAAAAATAAAACACCATAAAATTTGGTTCAAAGGTGTATTGTACAAGTTTTAAACATTGAGAGGTTATTAAATTTTTTTGAATAATGCTTATACAGTTTCCCAGAATTATCCGATTAAGTATTGATTTCAAGCTGAATTCACAGCTCTCAAACAAACCCTCACTCATTTTAATGCAAAATATTGAAATTGGCGCTTAAGGCAATATCATATGTTATATGAGCATACTATATTCTTCACATATATCAATGTACTAAAATTACTAGTTCTTTCAGTTGTGATATTGTCCCGCGTCTATGAGCTATGGAGGTTAATGAAAGAAACATGGTTTTCCGACGAAAACTGTTATAGACTGATTCGTGTAGATGGATCGATATCAAGTGCGCGGGTTGCGGATGGGGTTTTTACCTCCTTCTTTACTTTAGATGGATTGAAGAAATAAAGTGCACTTTCGAACCTTTTGGTTCAACATTGCCCTCAAAGGAGCTACTAGAAGAAAAAGATTTTTTATGATTATAACGGTCGGGGGAGCACCGCGCTCATGAACTCGCTACAGGTCGCCCATTCTTGTTTCGCTTATTTCAGCTCCATCCCAATTGCTGTTTCCCGGCTTCGCCCGTAATTTCGCTGCCTTTGTGATTGATGTATTTAATATTATCGATTCAGCTGCTGCTTTATATTGTGCTCTGCAAGATAAATCCACGTAATGCGATTATCTGGAAATGTCGATATACCGTCGCAGTGATAATAAAAATCACCTAATGTTTCAGATTTAGCAAATTTGAAACATTTGCGTCCATGAAGAACGAAAAAATCCAAGCCTACTTGAATTTTGACGTTGCGTTTGAATTGCGCGCATATCTTTCTGCGCGTTACCGCCGCCGCTGGATGTGGATTTAAAATGAGCGCCGCAATAGCTGCCAATAAAAATCAGCGCAATAAAAATAGCACTGCCGGTTGTCAGCGGTGGAGTTCTGATTTCCAGAGCATCATCGGCCCGGAGGCGATCGATACACAACACAGACAAACACCAACGACGACGCGTCACTTTTCGCCGGAGTGCGTTTTTGTGCGAGTGCGAGACAACATCCAACCCATCGACCAACACCGGCAACCGCAACAATAATGACGATAATACAAATAACACAACAATCGTCACACAATAGGGCCAGCAAACGGCACAGCCACGCACTTTCATTCATTTGATTCTTCGGTTCGGTGAGTGCGGTTCGCCATGGCAATCAATCGGGCGTAAATCGTAGGTGGAGCGAAGCGGGTCCGGTGTTTTTTTCTTTTCTGGCCATGAGTGAGGACAGCAAACATTCCATCCATGCTTGTTCGCCGGATGCATAATTACTGTGCGAAAGACCGGCATTGCCTTTCAGGTGCACGGGCTGGATCCGAAAACAACTCTCATGAGACAATGAAAATACAATAGGTACTTCGTAGAAGGCCAAATTTTTAACTAAAATATTCAATATAATATATTGCTTGCAATCATGGAAAAAATCGGTGAAATATGGTACTTTATTTTAATTGTAGTAGGTAGGTACGGTTTTAAAACTCTCTTACATTCATAATTATTATCGTTAATGCCAAGTATCCACAGCGAAAGTACGTGTAATCGACAATCACGAATTGCAACCAAATTATGTCAAATTCTCTCAGCCTAATTATAAATAATAAAAATTTGATAAATAAATGATTAATAATTTGACCATCGTCCATACCATTACCATTTGAATTTATTTGATCGAAACTATGCGGTATAGAGAAATGACTTTTCAAAGGCCTTATACGCCCAATTTACAATAAGGGGTACAGACTGGAGTGTGCCAATTACAGAAGTCTTTCCCTGCTGAATTCGGCATACAAAATACTGTCGCGCATCCTGTTTAACAGACTGAGACTCGAAGAGTCTTTCGTCAACGAATACCAAGCTACTTTTTGTAAGGGCCGCTCGACAACGTACCAGATACCTTGCGAATGATCTTTTATGAATTCCTGTAGTATAACTTGTAGACTAGCCATTTTTTTTGTTTTGTTTAATTTCTTTATTAGTATGATTTCCAACGTTCTAACGTTCATTATTTCTTATATCTAGGTGTTCTGTGTTATTAGACAACACTATCATCCTAATTTGGGTAAAACAAATCTAAGATTTTATTAACATTTTGTTAATAACATGTTACATTTCATTTGCCGTAGCAGTTCAGATTTTTACAGGCGAGTTGATTTCACCTGCTTATAAGAGAAAAAAAACGCTTTCAATATACTTTACCTAACTTAACCTAAACATGTAACGCATTAATCGTGACAATAGAAGATTGTATCGATTTTTGCCTGAAATTATTGATTATTTTATTTGACATTTGTTCCAATGTTTCAACATTAGATATTCTATGTAACTCATTGGTACTATACCAGGGAGGAAGCCTCAGAATCATTTTCAAAATTTTATTTTGAATTCTCTGCAGAGCTTTCTTCCTGGTATTACAACAGCTAGTCCATATTGGTACAGCATACAACATGGCTGGCCTGAAAATTTGTTTGAATATCAAAAGCTTGTTCTTAAGACAAAGTTTTGATTTTCTATTAATAAGGGGATAGAGACATTTTAACATATTTGTTACATTTGGCTTGAATGCCCTCAATGTGATTTTTGAAAGTTAAATTCTTATCTAGCATGAGCCCTAGATACTTAACTTCATCTGACCAATTTATTGGAACCCCTCGCATCGTGACAACATGTCTACTTGAAGGTTTCAAATAAAGAGCTTTTGGTTTATGTGGGAATATTATTAGTTGAGTTTTGGAAGCATTAGGAGAAATCTTCCATTTTTGCAAGTATGAGGAAAAAATATCCAAACTTTTTTGCAATCGACTACAGATGACACGCAGGCTTCGTCCTTTGGCGGAGAGGCCTGTGTCATCCGCAAACAAAATTTTTTGACATCCCTAAGGTAACTCAGGTAAGTCAGATGTGAAAATATTGTATAATATTGGTCCCAAAATGCTGCCTTGCGGAACATCAGCTCTTACAGGAAGTCTTTCAGATCTGGAGTTCTGATAATTAACCTGAAGTGTACGATTTGACAGATAACTTTGAATTATTCTAACAATGTATGTTGGAAAATTAAAGTTTTTCAATTTTACAATCAAACCTTCATGCCAAACACTGTCGAATGCTTTTTCTATGTCTAGAAGAGCAAGACCAGTAGAGGAGCCTTCAGATTTGTTGGAACGGATCAAATTTGTTACACGTAAAGTTGATGAGTGGTCGAATGTCCATGGCGGAATCCGAACTGTTCATTGGCAAAAATTGAATTTCGTTGATGTGGGCCATCATTCTGTTCAAAATAACCTTTTCAAAAAGTTTACTGATGGAGGAAAGCAAACTGATTGGACGATAGCTAGAAGCTTCTGCAGGATTTTTGTCTGGTTTTAAAAATTGGAACAACCTTAGCATTTTTCCATTTGTCAGGAAAATATGCTAATTGAAAACATTTGTTAAATATATCAACTAAAAATGATAAGCTACTTTCTGGAAAGTTTCTTGATGAGGATGTAGAAAATTCCATCATCGCCAGGAGCTTTCATATTTTTGAATTTTTTAATAATGTTCTCACTTCTTCCAAATCAGTCTCCCAGACATTCTCGATCTCTCGATAATTGGCTTTTGATATACACACCGGGAGAATGGTAGGACTGTTATGTTGTTCATTATTCGACATACTAGAGATTGTCAAAAAATTTAAGGTAGAATTTTTTTTTCATCCCCTCAAGACCCATTTTACGTTTTGCTGTGGAGTCTTTCCGAGAAGTTGAGATGGATTTGAAGTACCACGTACCAAGTTTCCAATCGCTAGTCAATTTCCATTACTGTGGCTTTGCCGATTTGTTCTGGTCCGTATTGTATTGACGTTCTATGTGTTGATGTGTTTTTACGTTTGGGTCGCAGGGCCTGTCACACCTTCCTCTAAGATTTCGTGAGGACTATATTCCCCTCTAAATGTTCGGAGATCATAGTGGCGTAGTTTAGCTTATAGTCTTTCTCTGGCACTCGCGACGATGGTCAGTCTGCTCCTTGACATAGCGGAGCAGACGCTGTGTATGTATTCCTACTCTAAGATGACATGACGGCTCCAGTTTTGGAGAAAGCAAAAGCTATTAGGATTTTACAGAGATCCGGACAATTTGTCTGCTTTCCGCGGACGAATGGATATTATTGATGAATAGAAAACTTTAATCAGCTGGAGTGAACCCTCGTCTGCTATATCCGGGAAACAGTTGATTTCAACTATCAGCGTACGCACGAATCAGTCCTTATAAGTTTTCGTCAGAAAACCATGTTTCAGTATTATTGTAGCTATTTCTTTTTCATTGATTCCGTTGGTCGCCTTTGAAATCATTAAATAAGATGGCAAGTCTACGGTGGGCATCGTACTTTTCGTGCTGTTCGTACACGAATTTCTCTCTTTTTGCTCGTTGGAAGTTTTCTGAAAAATTACTAATAGCAAATAAAACAGTTACTTTTCAGTGCTTACTTAAATTCATTGTACTTTTAGGTACTATTTTTTTCTACTATTGATCCCTTTACGATCCGTTGTTCTGACCCGTGCTATCGATTTTTCGTTGGTACCGTTGGCGAAGCTAGCGGTGGTAAATCCTTCTTTGGACATTCCGTCTTGTGGGAAAAAACTCTCGAAGGTCACGTCTTCTCGTTTATTAACAAACATGGTATTCAACAACAAACAAAAGGAAGCGGTGAATCTCTGAATTCACCAACTGCTCCTTTCAATAAAAGGGATTTAAAAACTGTCACTACACGTGGGCAAAATGAAGAAAAAGGACGCTTCCCCGCGAATGCGACAGTTTTCTTCCAGGGTTGAAGATGAATTATTGTATTGAATGATGAATCAGTTCGATGCTCTAGCAAATTTTCCGAAACACCCAATCGAAGCCAGCTCTGAGCCCAGGCTCTTTGATTCAAGTGAGAGAAGCAAAGAGTGCCGCCTATCGTGGTCAGTTGTTCCGAATTTGGGGGATTTAGGCAGGAGATCTTTGAATCCATAGGGAATCAAGGTTCCTTCATATCTGCAAGAAATAAGGAGACTGTGTTTCGCGTTTGCCGGGAAACTATTAAATGATCTGTGAACTTCTTTCTCAGACATCTGAAGAGAAGAAGCACAATTTTTTTTTACTTTGAACGAACAAAACTGAACGTTGTTCAAGTTGTCTTGAAAGTTCTCTTGTGATCTATAAGTTCACCTGAAGAGATCAAAAATGGAAATAAATGTATTTACTGATTTGTCCCCAGTCAATGTAATCATTATTGAAAAAGTAGATACCCAATCTGGCATTGTTCGGAAAGGCTTCTCAAGAATATATTTGTTCACTTTTAAGAGTAGTGTTTGATCCTTGTTACTCGCGTTTGCTTGCTCTCCTGCGGGGGCGGGTGTATGTTGAGCAGGATATTCAATCGTGGTTGCGCGTCGCTCGCGCGCGGCAGCGTAATTAAATAGTGCGTTAAACGGGTTAGCGTAGAATGTATCATGGATTCGCCATTCACCAATCTGCTTGGACTTTCCCAGATCTTTACCTATATCCACAACCCAATATCCTTTTCCATGACAACTGTGGAGATGCAGAAGTTCTTCGGTTTCTCCTAAGTAAACAACGGTTGTCTTAGCTAACATTTCCCCTTCCCTTCCCCGATGACCGTGAAGTACGTGGGCGCGTGCGCGTTTCATTACTTTTAAATTTGAGCCTCTCGATTTTGTGCACATTCAAGATAATGGTTGTTAGCTAAGATCCAAGCTCCCAATTCATTTGTATTCCGGTGCCAACTTCGATGCCTCTAGTCAATCACGGATGTGAGCAAACTAACGAATTTGTACGTCCATATATGCTCAATGGTATGCCTTCATGCTCTCAATTTATTTAGTTCACTTTAACAAAAAATAACTAAATAATATTAAAGCTTAGAAAAAGCTAACACTTATGTTCGATGTCCCTCGTGTGGGCGTGGGGAACATTTCAGAAACCTGGAGGGTAAAATTACCAGAACCCCCACTCAGTGGCCGTCGGTGCCAAAGTGGCCGGGTCATGCTAAAAAACATTGTCCGCTGGATGCTAAATGGCATGATTGGCGGAGGGTTCTTCTCACGACCTAAGGACGGACTGTCCTTGAGAAGATAACCAGAAAGTTTTGAAGCGCCATGATTGCCAAGGGCCCCTCACAAAGGCCTACTTTATGGGAATTGCCCTTCACGCAAAAGAGTCGTTGAAGCCTCGTGCCAGGCAGATGAAGGATAATATCCTTACGATAACGGTCGTTCCCGGAATTTGCCTGGTAGAGTATCGAACAAAATGCTCATTTTTCAGTTAACGAATCGCTTGATTAGGAATCATACCCACCAGGAAGATCATAAAATCATGCTCATATCACAAAAACAAATTATAACCCGTCGGGTACCCCGTTCGAATCTTTCATTTCGAATGTAATCTACCCCGGTAATCCTTTGCCGATATCGTAGCAGGTAATTTTTGAAACTCTTCCCCTATGCGTTCATGAGTACCCATTCTACTGTTTTCAATCAAATGGAAAAAAAACCCTTACCCCCAACCGCCACAGGTAACTCCTACCTCCGCCCTTCTTCGTCTACCGAAAAATTCCAATGGGAATCATCAGATGATTATGTCTGCCTCTGATTTTAATTTTCTAACTGAACAATTGAATCTAATGATTTGATGCACAATGTTCAAAAAGCCCACCACTATGACTGAGAGCAGTCCAAGTAGGTGTAAAATTACAAATCAAATTGTTGATTGGATAACGTTTTTCTAATGGATCGCCAAATAATAAATTTAAATATTTTAAATTGGAATGCCCGTTCTCTGAATGGTAAAAGACGACGAGCTGATTAATTTTCTTACGGTTAATAACGTGCATATAGCAGTTAATTAACCGAAACGTTATTTAAAACCTGGATCTAAACTTAAAAGGAGATCCTAACTTTTTTGTTTATCGTAATGATCGACTTGATGGTTCATGTGGGGAGTTGCAATCCATCATTCATAGGCGTAATAAAACATCAACTGTTTCTTCGTCATTTGAAAACTAAAGTTTTTGAAACTTTAGGTGTTTCTGTTGAAACACAGGTTTGGTAAATATTACTTTCATTGCTGCCTATTTGCCTTTTCAATGCTCTGGACAGCAAGTTAATTTGCCTCAAACTGACTTGCGAAAAATTGACTCGCAATTAGTCCAAATTTTTTTGTCATTGGTGACTTTAATGCCAAACATCGGTCATGGGAATATCTCAAAGTAATTCCAACGGCAAATTTTATTTGATGAGTGCTTTCAGGATATTTCTCAATTCAATACCCTGATAGCCCTACATGTTTTTTTCCTCTCTAGAAATCCATTTACGATTGACTTGGTCTTAACCGACTCTAGTCATCTTTGTAGCCAATTAGTTACTCATGCTGATTTTGATTCTGATCATGTCCCTATTACATTTCAAATATCGCATGAAGCGATTCTCAATCCTATCAGCTCCACTTTCAATTATTTACGAGCCGACGAATATATATGAAACGTATGTTGACTCTAATCTTGATGTTAACATTTCTTTAGAAACTAAAATTGATATTTGACAATGCTCTTGAAACTTTAACAAATTCCATTGTTTGAAGTCCAGGAGCATTGCAATTTCCAAAATGTGGAGTAAAAATTTGAAATCCGTGATTAAATGACGGATGATGTTAAACTCTTGATCCGTCTTAAAACGTGAGGAGAAGGCAATTTCAACGCACTCGCGATCCTGCTATGAAAATTATATGGCAGGATTTGCAGAGAAGAAATCAAGAAAACGTTTTGCGATTTAAGAAACAAAAATTTTGAAAATAAAATTTCTCAATTGGACCCTGGCTCTAAGCCCTTTGGAAAATTTGAAAATCTGAAAAACCCTCAGAAGCCAATACCGGCATTGAAAGAGGAAAAAAATTATTACTAACTAATTGGCGAAAAATCTCAAAAACTTTGCTATGCAGTTTGAAAGTGCGCACAATTTTAATTTAGGACTTCATCTAGTCCAGATTGAAAATCAAAGTTACTCAGGAGTTCGAAAATATTCTCAATCAAGAGAAACGTTTTCGCC
>NW_018736481.1:130105-170461 GCF_002204515.2 Aedes aegypti
CCACCCGACGTTCGAAGACTCCAAGTGCTTGCAGGTCCTTCTCGAGCATCGTCCACGTTTCATGCCCAAGAGGACTACAGGTCATATGAGCGTTTTGTACATGGTACATTTGGTGCGGGTGTGAATCTTTTTTGACCGCAGATTCTTGTGGATGCCATTGTAGGCCGACTTCCACTGATGATGCGCCTCCGTATTTTACAAATAGTAATTAAATGCTTTACTTTTTTAGCGCGAAAACAAGGGATACGCCGTTCGGGAACGGAAACAACTTCGGCCCAAATACAAAACTTTAGTACGGGGGATATTTCGTTTTTTTTTTTAAAAAAAAAAAAAAAAAAAAAAAAAAAAAAAAAAAAAAAAAAAAAAAAACTTTCAAAAAAAAGATTCTCTCTGTTTAGAAAGATCTTTGGTGGTGTATGGCGGCGAAGGATGAACCACGAGCTTGTCCAACTCTATGGTCAACCCAGTATCCAGAAGGTGGCCAAAGCTGGTCTAATACGATTGGCAGGGTATGTTGCAAGAATGCCGGACAGCAACCATGCATAGATGGTGTTCTCTTCGGATACGGCTGGTACAAGGAGGCGTGGAGCGCAGCGAGCTAGGTGGGCGGATCAAGTGCGTATCGATTTGGCGGGCGTGGAGCAGAACCGAAGATGGAGAGATGCGGCCACAAACCGAGTATTGTGGCGTGAAATTGTTGATTCAGTGTTATCTGTTTAGATGTTAACTTTATGTATAATATATGATTCTTCTCACACATAAATCCAAGACATGTGAAATTAATGTAGTCTTTGAAATACTCATAATAATGAAATTTAGAAAAAAGATTGAGTAACATTCAGGCTAATATTTTGACGAATATAAGCCATCTCCAGCAACACTTCCGCGTTGAAGTGTATTAAAGGTCCTCCCATTCCACATCTACAAAGCTCGAGCATATATGGATGACCGAAACCGGTAGAGAACGCCTAGTTCAACATGACCGCCGTGTCACGCTGATGAATGTACACCGTCAGCTGTCGTTTGCCGTCGCCAGGCTTCTAGCTACTGCTTCCTGGACTCTATCCTCGAACCTGGAACCCCCCCTGGCGGAATCGAGGGCGGAAGCTGCTCTCACAAAGCACACGTTGATTGTGATGAAGCTGATGTGGTAATGCTCCCCGGATCAACTGGAGAGCCAGCAGCCAACTCAACCAACGAAATGTTAGAAGTGAATGGGCACACCACCACATACCTACAGTTTGGGAAAGGACGTCAGTTGTTGCAGTTTGAAATATCATGTGAAATAGAGAAATGGTTCCGTCCACATGAATGAATGAATTAAATAATTCATTAAACAGCCTGCATGGGACATTTGTATACTTGCCGGTCAGAGGTTTAGGTTGTGCAGAAATGGAGTCGTCGAAACGAACACACGGTGCTTCACCGGGTCATTATTATAAAAAAAATCTGCATCAAATCTGTGCTCATCAGACGTTTTCTATAGCATGTCTGGACAGAATAAAAAAAAAACGTAGGGTCGATTTGAAATTACGTCCTGTCAATGGCATTAATCCAGAAATTTAAGAGAATCAGAGCTGTTTAACCCTTTCATAACAGGCGATTCTCCATCTTTTTCGTCAATTTTTCTCACTAAGCAGTAACGCAGGTGTTAAAGTAATTGATTGGCCATGAAGAATTGAAGTCGGAGAGAACACAATATGTGAATCCGTGTTCTAAATGAGCAGTTTCAAAAAACGATGTCCAGCAAAATTTTGAAACGTACAGTCAAACAGATTTTTTTACCGTGATAATCAAAAGAAATACATCGTCAAAACTATATTCAGAATAATTCGAAGCTTATTTTTCTGATAACAATGATTCAGCAAGCACCGTGGCACACAGAGAGGCTCGTGGCTGTAAACCAACCGACCAATTTGACCGTTGCAACGGGGACCGATTAGGGCGTCAATTGCAGTCGAACAAGATCAGCATCTATTGCTCGTAGTGAAGTGTGCATTTAGGTACTTGTACTTACGGCTGTTGAGCCGTGTAAAAGCGAGCGCAATGAGATCAGCACAGCTCGATGACCGGGGGATAAAGGTTCGACCAATTTCTGCATATTCTGCGCCAATTTGTGGCGAAAGCCATTAATTTAATTACGAAGCCTCAAAATGAGTCGGGGTTTAATACACGCGTTAGATGTTTCGGATGGGTTTCATGCCTAACATACTTAAACAGTCTATTGAAGACAGATGCAATCGAACAATTAAAAATCCATCCATTCTCTACCATAACTCGGTTCTTCAAATCTCGAAAACTTATTCAAAATAAAAAAGTGAATAAACTTACTTTTTTGGTCCTACGTGTTTCGCAGATGAAATTCCACATATTCCGCTCCTACCCAACTAAATTTTTCACTTTTAAAACGTTTAATTTCCGGATTTACAAAACGACGAAAGTAAGATTTTCAACTTTCGCAACCTAACCACTACTTTCGCCGCCCCACTGTATAAAGAGACAAAGTGACTTAACCACGAATCAAAACAAAACACTACCCGACCAGAACCACATAACAAAAATATAACACATTCCTAACAGCAGCAGTTAAAAATAACAGAAGTTGATAAAATTGTGTTATCAAGATGGTTTTGTTCTCAATTTGTTATATTTTCGGTAACACATTTATAACAACATTTGTTATATTTTTGACATCTCGTTTATAAGTTTGTTGCAAATAAAATCCGATGTCATAAAGAGTAACATGATTTGCAATAATTTTGTTGTTTTGTAACATCCTTGCAACACATTCTGTAATAATTTTGTTGTAATTATAATAAGGTTTGTTATATTTTAGTTTTGATTGGTGCAAATTTTGTTAGAATTTTTGTTATTTTAACTACTAACGGTACATGTTTTATAACAACTGGTGTTATAAAAACTTCATATCAGGAGAACACATTCTGTTACAATCTTGTTTCTTCCGTCTGGTCGGGTACTTCAGCCGATTTTACACTGGTAGAAAAACGTCGAAAGTAACTGTATGAAACGGCTTATCATTTTGTTTTAATTATTTTTGTTGAAAATAATAAAAACTACCTAGTTTTTGAACGTGATTTGATTGTATGCAAAATTTGAGCGATGTACCTACACGACGAAAAAACGTTAAAAAGGTGATTCATTTTAAAACATTTTTAGAACACAGGTTGTGTTTCTTCTCAGTTAGTTTTCTCAAAACCGTATGAAAGTTACTTACGTCGATTTGAAAAAATAATCGAGAAATATGACCATAGTGCTCTCCAACTAAAGCTACAGCTATAGTGAAATGTGTTAAATTGAGCTACATGATTGATCAGAGCAATCAAAGTTACGCATTGATTTATTTAATGGGGTTTAATCTCCATGTGCACAAAGCTCAAAATTTACAAGTCATCGGGTAAGGGAAGGAATGTTAGATAGGCAACCATTGTTACTTGAAACCGAATAATCTTCTGCATCTACACAGTTATTGTAATTTTGATTTTGAAATACTCTAAAACTTACATTAAAGTCGAACATTCGATAGTACAAAATAAACAAACCCACATGGAGTTAACTGGTTCGGTTCATGCGCTGTGCGCAGTCATTTCGATACGGTTAAAGACAAAGGAAACTACGCTGTCTCAGTGGGCGGGGCAGGACATTGAAATTGATCTGGGCAAGGATCCACGGTGCATCTATCTCTCCCAAAAGTATTTTGCCTACGAATAAGGCTTTCAAGTTGTTTCTCCTCCTCTCAAAGGTGTCCATTAGACCTATTCATATTTTCAAAAATGTCTGGAAACTCCCCAGTTAGCCAATACTTTAACTTTACATGTAGAAATGAACTTCTGGCCAAATTTCAGTCAATTTGGAGTGAATTTAGGTGTGCTTCATATCAATTATGTGTTTTTGGGTTATTTCAAGCTTTAAAAAATCATAACTACCGAAAGGAACACCAAAACTTATCGAAAATACCTCTACACAGTAGTTTATCCAATTCTACGAACTTTTGTCGAACACGGTTTTATGATTGGAGCAAGTTTTAACATAGTTTGGTTGAGGTTTATGTCTCGAGGTTCGAGGTCGGCGTATAGACCTATCTAGATACGACGGACCAGTTGTTGGAGAAGTTGATCGTCAACAGGCTTGTACCGTAGACCTGTTTGCATTCTCCGGACGCTATTCGGTCTGTCCTTCAGGCAACTGAGGTGGTAGTCGAGCATAAAAGAAGCGTTATCCGTTACTGCGCGGTAGTCACTTTGGATAAGAAGAATGCGTTCAACGGCGCAAGCTGGGAGCGATAGCTCACGCACTTCACCACCTCAAGGTACCGGTGCAGTTGTGTAAGCTTCTAGAGAACTATTTTAGTGGTAGGATCCTACTGTGTGACACAGAGGAGGGGCAGAAAAGCGTTCGAGTTAGCGTGGGAGTTCCTTAAGGTTCAATCCTGGACTCGATGTTATAGAATGCATGTACACGGGAAAAAATCCGTTGCCGGATTCATGAACAAAAAGTCATGATTTCATAAAATTTTATGTTTCATGATATCATGACTAAAAGTCATGAAATCGTGACTATTATGCAAGAATTCGTATGCTCAGGGCGTTACACAAATCTAACTGTCACTTTCTTCACCTTAGTTAACGTGTCTCATGGCGATCGGTGATCTTTTCCTGTAAAATTATAAAAAAAAAGTTTTGTTTTTGAAAAAGTTTCAATTCTTCGGAACCTTGTCATCATATCCATGACATTCTTGGTGAAATTCTCGTGAGTTCCCACATTGTTTCACGACACAACCAATGTACTTACTTAATCCTGACTTTGCAGAACCGGGCCATGTTTGACTTTGAGCGAAGATTTTACTTGACAATCTCGTCGGCGATTTTAACTGTTCGGAAACGATGCATTCCCGACGTCCTATAACAGAGCAGGTCACAAAAAGCCTTCGGCAGCCGGATGTTCCAGTTCCACTTTCCACATCCGCAGAGTTGTTAAGGAGTGTTCCATGACTCATGCAATCCACCAGCCCAGGGACCATTTACCAATTCAATTGATGCTCGAAACAACATTTTGCGTACAAACCTAGCCACCAAATGTTCGCGTTTATTACGAAACTATCGGCACAAAAGCAGTAACAATTTTAATCTTTATTTGTTTACCAATGGCAAATATAAACTGGGATCTTAATTGACGTATAATGTTTCGTTTTCATGAACTGAGTTCATGATTCAGGGATCCTGCTTCATGATTTCATGACTCAACTTGCCACTTTTCAGCACCAAAATTGGAATCATAAATGACAGGCATCTGAAAACATGAAAAGTGCTTATGTTTTCATGACCCGTGTTCATGATATCAGATTCTGCTTCATGATTTCATGACCGAAATTGCCACTTTTCGTATCAAAAATAGGAATCATAAATGACAGATGACTAAATCCATGAATAGTGCTTATGTTTCCATGAATTTTATTCATGGTTCCAGCATACATGCTTCATGATTTGAGGATTTTAATTGCCATTTTTCTTCGCTAAAAATTGAAAACGTAACGTACTGCCGGCGTTACGGTAAAATGCTTCATGATTTCATGACTTTTGGTCATGGTGTATTTTCATAACATGAAAACACACTTTCCTCCCGAAATCATGACTCTTTCTCCTGTTTTAGAGTGCCGCATTTTTACCCGTGTACGGTGACGTACTGAGGCTGCTCCTTCCGGCGGGTGTTAAGATTGTTGGCTTCGCCGGCGACATGTCCCTAGAGGCCTATTGCGAATCGATGAAGGAAGTAGAGTTAACAGCAGCGCACTTAATCTCCATAGTTGAGCTTGAGGTTGAGGAATAGATGAGGTCAAGGGAACTGGGAACTGGGTGGTAAATGACTGGACAATGCGTACCATTGGTACTTCGCGTACCTGCAGGTATAAAATAGACCCCATTTGTGGTCCTTAGCCTCTTGTCCAGTAACTCCTATCCCTACCTCCCCGTGGTGCCGCCTGGGATACGAGTAACCGTAGGGAAGATCGGGTAACCTACCCTGGTGGAACCTTGGTCGTATTCTGACAGGGAAGGGTGGCTTCTCTCTTCTGAGGGTGTAGCTTATCAGAGCGTCTGTTCTCCATGTTTGGGGCGGCTCAAAACAGCGTCTATTCTCCATGTTAGAAGCGGCTGATCATCGTCCTAGTGCCAGCGTGGGACTCTAAACAGTGCTGTGCACGATGATCCTCCGGCAAGACAGGGGGTTGGTGCAGGCCTTACAAGCCAGCCGTAAAAATCATCAGTACAGGAAGCATACAATGTAAATTCGGACCGGAACAATCGGCATAGACCCAGGCATCTAAAACGGACTAACGATTGGAAACTCGGATCATGGAACTGTAAGTCTCTCAATTTCTTGGGAAGTACCCGCATCCTTTCCGAATTATTGATGGTCCGCAAGTTCGACATCGTAGCGCTGCAGGAGGTTTGCTGGAAAGGGTCGACGGTACATACGTATAGGGATGGTTATACCATCTACCAGAGCTGCGGCAATAGACATGAGCTGGGCACAGCTTTTATCGTGATGGGCAAAATGCAGAGGCGCGTGATTGGGTGGTGGCCAATCGACAACAGAATGTGCAAGTTGAGGATCAAAGGCCATTTCTTCAATATCAGCATAATCAACGTGCACAGCCCTCACCTAGCAAGTGACGATGACGATAAGGATGCTTTCTACGCGCAGCTGGAACGTGAATACGACGGCTGTCCAAGCCATGATGTCAAAATCGTTATCGGAGATCTCAACGCTCAGGTTGGCCAGGAGGAGGAATTTAGACCGATCATAGGGAAGTTCAGCGCTCACCAGCTTACGAACGAAAACGGCTCTAGACTGATTGATTTCGCCGCCTCCAAAAACATGGCCATACGTAGTACCTACTTCCAGCACAGCCTCCCGTATCGGTACACCTGGAGATCACCCCAACAGACTGAATCACAAATCGACCACGTTTTGATTGATGGAAGGCACTTCTCGGACATTATCGACGTCAGAACCTATCGCGGCGCAAACATCGATTCGGACCACTACCTTGTGACGGTTAAAGTGCGCCAACGACTCTCCGTTGTGAACAACATTCGGTACCGACGCCCGCTCCGGTACAATCTGGAGCGACTCAAGCAACCCGAAGTCGCAACTGAATAAGCGCAAAGCCTTGAGGCAGCGTTGCCGGAAGAGGGAGAGCTCACCGAAGCCCCTCTTGAGGACTGCTGGAGTAGTCTCAAAGCAGCCATAAACAACGCAGCGGAAGGTGCCATTGGGTTCGTGCAAGCATATCGACGGAACGGTTGGTTCGACGAGGAGTGTCAGACGGTTTTGGACGAGAAGAATGCAGCGCGGGCGATGATGCTGCAGCAAGGCACCCGTGAAAACGTGGAACGATACAAACAGAAGCGAAGACAGCAATAGATGGTTTGGATAAAAAGCGCCGCCTGGAAGAGTTGGAGTGCGAAGAGATGGAGCAGTTGTATCGTTCTCAACAAACACGTAAGTTCTACAAGAAACCAAATGCATCCCGCAAAGGCATTGTGCCGCGAGCTGAAATGTGCCGGGATAAGGATGGAGGTATCTTGACGGACGAACGTGAGGTGATTGAAAGGTGGAAGCAGCACTACGATGAACACCTAAACGGCGCAGAGGAGGAAAATCAAGACAGCAGGAGGAATGGCTTCATCAGTACGGCGGATGAGGGAGACGTGCCAACTCCCACAATAGGTGAAGTTAAGGATGCTATCAAACAGCTCAAGAACAACAAAGCAGCTGGAAAGGATGGTATTGGAGCGGAACTTCTTAAAATGGGCCCGGACAGGTTGGCCACTTGTCTGCACCGATTGATAGCCAGGATCTGGGATACAGAACAGCTACCGCCACTGGCAAGCAGATTTGTTGGAAGTTATCAAGCCGGATTTGTGGACGGGCGATCGACGACAGACCAAATCTTTATGTTGCGGCAGATCCTCCAAAAGTGTCGCGAATATCAAGTCCCTACGCACCACCTATTCATCGATTTCAAAGCGGCCTTTGATACCATCGACCGCGAAGAGCTATGGAAGATTATGGACGAGAACGGTTTTCCCGGGAAACTGACTAGACTGATCAAAGCAATGATGGATAGTGTACAGTGCCCAGACAACCAGAAGTCGCATAGCAGTATACGACGAAAGTCATTTATTTGTACAAACTGCATCACTCCCGCACTAAATGGTGAATGAAATCGTTTGATCGATGAGTTTCCTCGCATAAAACGCTATTTTATGAGTTCATATGTACATTTCGTTTCGTTCCGCATAGTTTTACAAAGTAAGTCGGATCAATCCGTAGCAGCTGTCAAATAAACTTTGTTATCAGAAATAAAGTCGCATAAGAGTATAGACCAATTCGCAAGAAAATCTACACACTTGCATTGCATGTTATGTTTCATCATATAAAATATGTACGTAAATCGCCTCCACTTTTGTACGCATAAGGCCTTTTCGCGACATCTTATACGTGAAACTTTGCACATATAAGCATCGTATAAAGCAAAAGGTGATTTGGTTATACGTACATTTTGGTTGTCTGGGTGCTGTGTGAAGATATCGGGTGCTTTATCGGACCCGTTTGAAACACGCAAAGGACTTCGACAAGGCGATGGTCTTTCCTGCCTCCTGTTCAATAGTGCGCTAGAAGGTGTTATGAAACGGGCGGGCTTCAACATGCGGGGCACGATCTTCAATAAATCCAGCCAGTTCATTTGTTTCGCTGACGACGTGGACATTGTCGGAAGAACGTTCCAGGTGGTTGCTGAACAGTATACCAGGCTGAAACGTGAAGCAGATCGGGTTGGATTGAAGGTAAATACGTCGAAGACGAAATATCTGCTGGCTGGAGGAACCGAGCGCGATAGAGCTCGCATAGGCAGACGCGTGACGATCGACGGGGATGAGTTCGAGGTGGTGGACGAATTCGTCTACCTCGGATCATTGATAACGTCGGATAACAACTGCAGCAGAGAAATTCGAAGACGTATCATCGCCGGAAGTCGTGCTTACTATGGACTCCACAAGACCTTGTGGTCTGGTAAACTTCACTTCCGTACTAAGTGTACCATGTACAAGGCGCTAATAAGACCGGTAGTCCTCTACGGGCATGAGACGTGGACAATGCTCGAAGACGACCTGCAAGCGCTAGGAGTTTTTGAACGACGTGTGCTTAGGACGATCTTCGGCGGAGTATGTGAGAACGGCGTATGGAGGAGAAGAATGAACCACGAACTTGCGCACACGCTCAAAAAAGCGTTCTGGAAAACGTGAACTGTCAAAAATACACCGTGAACTACCATGATTGGTCTCGTATACATGATCTAGTTCACGGTGTATTTTTGTTGTTGACGAGTTCACGCCTGCTGTTCACGGATACGAGAACGGATTTTTTTCTGTGCAACTCTACGGTGAACCCAGTATCATGAAAGTCGCCAAAGCTGGAAGGGTACGATGGGCGGGACACGTTGTGAGAATGCCGGACAACAATCCCGCAAAAATGGTGTTCAACTCAAATCCGGCCGGTACAAGACGAAGGGGAGCGCAACGAGCTAGGTGGTTTGACCAAGTGGAGCAGGATCTTGGAAGTGTGGGCGATCGAGGAATTAGAGGTTAGCAGCCATGCACCGAGTTAGTTGGCGTAACATTGTGGCGCAGGTCAAGTCTTGAAGGACGTAGAGCCAGCAAAAGTAAAGTAAGTAAGGGAACTGGGACTATTCCATCTGACGTCCAAAATTCTTTAAACATCTTGGAATAATGATTGATATCCAGCTCAACTTCACTAGTCACGTTGAATATGCCTGTGAAAAGGCGGCGCTTTCGAGCATGCTGTCAGATTCTTCTGTAATTTCCAGGACACTTTCCGAAGTATGTTCTGGGGAAAAATGATCAGGGATCTAGTTGCAAATTTCTCCATCCTTAAAAAGAATGTGTAAGGAGTGCTGAAATGAAGTAAATATGGCTATTTTTCAGATTATGCTAGAGTTGTAGTGCCTATTGCGTGCGTACCATGAGCCGGCCGAAGAAGGTTAGTCCTGCCAAAGCTGAAAAGTCAAATTTGGTTAACAAAAGGGTAGGTGCCAATTCTTTACTGCCTCCCATTTCTGTGATGTACTGCTTTCAATTAAACCATCAACATTCAAATTTGTTCCAATTATGATTTCAATTTCCTAGTTAAGAGCTAGTTGAAAATGTACCGAGCGAGAAAAAAATCCAGCGCAGATTTTTTTAATCGCAATGCCACGGTTCGTTTCGTTTCGTCGGCATCAGGCCCCAGCTTTGTGGAAGCCACATTAGGCACAATGGCGATGCTGCTACTGACTGGGCCAAGAACGGAACGGAACGCGGAATACTATTCACTTTCGCCGTTCGTTTGTGTCCACCTCCATTATGATGATGCCAGGCGGCTGCTGCTGTCCAACTGCTGGCCGGTGTGATGGATTCATTTTCCATTTTTCCTGTGTGTTTTTTTGTGCAACTCAGGTTTAGTTCTACTCGAGCCGCTTTTCGACGTTTTCCCCCAGCAATCAACAGACAACGGGAGAGAATCGTTAGGACGGGGTTGGTTTGTTGGCTGTTAGTTTTTGTCCTGATGAAATGGTGCATTTTATGCAAATCTGCAGCACTAGAACGTAGAGAATTTCCAGATTAAAACTTAAATCACGTGCACGCTTCCTTTTTCCGAATTGAATGAAATATTTTACATGTATAAGAAGCTATGACATTTCCCACGCACATTTTGTAAAATTACTTTGATTAGGGTAAAAGCACCGGTTTTGGTCAGTCTAAGAGAGAATGTCAATAAAAATTAAATGGGAAGCCGTATTCATACTACAAATACGGCATATGCAAGCTTTCAATCCTTATTATGTATGTAAAATATCGAAACTGAGCTAAATCTATTCGTTCGCTTAGGAATCACGTTGGTCAATATAGGTCACCAGAACCAGTTTCGGCCAGAGATCTAACTTTGGTTCCTAAATTGGCCAATCACATTGATTTCTAATGAGAGTGGTCAAATTAGGTGTATGGGAGCTAAAAACATAAGGAAAATTATTTTTTTCCTTATGTTTTGAATCAATTCGGACGAGTAAATGGATGTTGCTCTATCTTGTGAACGTGATCTACTAAACACAAAAGTTTTCATGCTGATTGGCTATGTAAAACGGTGTTTAATCCACTATGGCTAAAACTGGCTACCCTACTAAAATCTTTTTTTTTCTTGGTGTATTTTTTAGTCCTTTGTACAGTTCTTGTTATTCACTGAAACTTCTTCTAATGCACCATTTAAATTAAATGCATAATTTATGAGTGAAAAATAAAATTAAATTGTAAATTTCTTTTTAAAGACTTTTTTTGAAAAGGAAATTTTGCTAAATTTCGATGGTAAATACCTTATTCGATACCTACATATACATACATCATTTACATTAAAAATAGTCAGTATGAAAATTCCGTTTCCGTTTCGAGCTGGAATTGCTCCATACACACACATACACACCTACTGACCAACCAGCGCAGCGTCATCAAAGTGAAATGCGAGAAGCGAGACAAGTGCGCTCGCAAAAAAAAAAAAACTGTGAAATAAAATGCATGGAAATTAATTTTCCGTGTATTTTCCCTGGCACACCATTAGCATTGGACTAATTTCAAAATGGGTAAAGGATTTCTATCTGTACATTGGTTGGTCGGTTGGCTACATTTTCGGATCCGGATGCTTCGAAGCGGGATGTGGTGCAATGTCGCCAATGCATTGTTTTGGGGCCCTGCTCTTTGACTCTCTTATCCTGCGTCCCCGGTTGATGATTTTTTTTTTCGAATGACGAGGGGATAGGAAGAGTTTAAACCTGATGGAAATGCGATTGAGTTATTGTACCGTTAAATAGAATTAATTATCTTGAATGAATGATTTTCGATTTATTTGTAGATTGCTTTAGGTGCTTTTTTTACTTTGCCTTGCATGTTTATAGCAATTGTTGTAGGAGTACTTTTCGAAAATGGAACTTTAACCATGCTTGAGGCAAACCTGCAAAAGCTTGGATTGGTCAAACGACGTATTTCAAGTCTTTAGTGGAGAGTAAAGGAAGATGTATTTGTTGGGATGGAGTGACAAAAGCCAACGAAGTAAGTGTGTACCGTAAAACGAGGTAACTTTGATAATGCGGGTAACTTTGATAGTGCGAGACTCGCAATATAACAATAACAAAGTTTAATATCAAATAAATAAACGAAATAACAAAGTTTCTGTTAAACAGTTAAGCAAAACGAATGCAAAACTAAAGAATAATAGTATGCTACTTCATGTCAAAGCTATTTTCTTTGGAATCAAGTACATTTAAGAATTTATATGCAAATATTAAAAATTTATAAGATTTTAGAATTTTTTAAACGCCCACAAACAATCTGTTCTACGATGACTATTTTATGAAGTCATACTGAGTTTGTCACTTATCCTTGATAGCCTAGTTGTAGCAGAACATGAATTCGGTCTCAAATCTCTTAGCGAAAACCATTTTTACAATCTGGGACCATTTTTGTAATCTAAATCAGAAATTTTCAGAAATTTCCATATAGCGTAAAACGCCTAGAGGTATGCAACGCCCTATAAATGTTCCGTAATGCATTCAATTTTGTTCGATTTATACCGTAATTTCGGGTGAAATTGATCACTTTTCACGGTTTTCTATGTCTGTTTTCTATGATGTTGCCAAATCCATGTAACTTAATGCAGGAAAACAAGTACGACGGTGAGCCTCATTGGTTTATATACTCAAATTTTCATACAGTTGTGATTTTAGTGCTGAAAATCGTCTCTAAAATAAAAAATCAAGGAATTCCATTTCGGGGTGAAATTGATCACCTGTCAAAAAAATTATTGTTAGTTTTGAAAACAACTTTACTAATTTAATTTGGGCCTCCTGAATTCAAATATGCTTGCCAAATTCTTAACAATGCAAAATTTGTAGAAATAATAAACAATTAATTTTCAAGAATACCGCAGAAAACGCCTAAATGTAGGCAATTTCCAAAGGAATCTTCTGATGTCTATAAAAAAATCAATTATTACAACAAAATGAACAAATTGGTACGAAATTTGAAAATAAAATTCGTTTTGGGGATATACCGTAATTTCGGGTGAAATTGATCATTTTTCACGGTTTTTCTAGTTTGTTTTCTAAGATGTTAACAATACCAAACAACTAAATGCAGGAAAACAAGTACGAAGGTAAGCCTCATCGACTCATGTACCAAAATCTTCTAACAAATGTCATTTTAGTGTCAACAAATATCTCTAAAATAAAAAATCAGGGGATTTCATTTCGGGGTGAAATTGATCACTTGTCAATGCCATTATTGTTTGTTTTTAAAACAACTCTACATGATAAAATTGAGCTCCCTGAATCCGAATATGCTTGTCAAATTCTTAACAATGCAATATTTGAATAAATAACGAATAGTTAAATTTACAAAATTTCGCGGAAAACGCCTAAATGTATGCAATTTCCTAAGAAATTCAATGATATCTAACAGAAATTCAATTATTTCAACTATTTGAACTAATTGGTACGAGTTTTGGTGATGAAATCTGGTTTAGGGATATATCTCAAGCATCCTCACAAACTTTCAGTTTTATACCATGTTCAAATCCTTGCTTAGAAATAGAAGTTTATAGGTGTTCGTGAATACTGCACCGTGCATGATTTTAAAATTTTACATTATTTTCATAGTAATAAACATTCTTCAACTCAAAAAACTTCACAACACACAATTTGACAGTAGTTACGAAAAACAAAATTCATTTACTGCAGCTTAGATTGATATACCGTAATTTCGGGTGAAATTGATCACTTTTCACTGTTTTCCATGTCTGTTTTCTATGATGTTGCCAATTGCAAACAACTTAATGCAGGAAAACAAGTACGACGGTGAGCCTCATTGGTTTATATACTCAAATTGTCATACAGTTGTGATTTTAGTGCTGAAAATCGTCTCTAAAATAAAAAATCAAGGAATTCCATTTCGGGGTGCAATTGATCACCTGTCAAAACAATGATTGTTAGTTTTGAAAACAACTTAACTTATTTAATTTGGGCCTCCTGAATCCAAATATGCTTGCCAAATTCTTAACAATGCAAAATTTATGAAACAAATAAACAATTAATTTTCAACCATACCGCAGAAAACGCCTAAATGTAGGCAATTTCCGAAGGAATATTCTGAAATCCATAAAAAATTCAATTATTACAACAAAATGAACAAATTGGTACGAATTTTGATGATAAAATTCGTTTTGGGGATATATTTCCAGCATCCTTACAAATTTTCAAGTTTACACCATGTTCAAATCCTTGTTTAAAACTATAAGTTAATTGATGTCTGCCAATACCACACAGAACACGATTATGGAATTTTCTATTATTTTCATAGAAATAAACATTCCTTAACACAAAAAGCTTCACAACATGCAATTCGACAATAGTTTAGACAAACAACGTTCGTTTACATAGGTTGCATTGATTTCTGTGCTCTATTAGAGGGAAATAAAATCGTGTGACACAGTGATTAATTTCACCCTACTGATCAATTTCACTCGAATCCACGGTACTCCATTATCAAAGTTACCCCAAAACAGAAAACCGACTTTCGATTATTTGAAAAATATTATATCCATTCAGAATGAATCTTTTGGCAATCTGTCAACTGCAATCGATAGTTAGGATACCAGTACTTGTTTTAAAAATATAAATTTTAATTCTTTGAATCAGCATGCATACATATTGAAGTTTTCTTCAAAAAAACTATCAAAGTTACTCCGTTTTACGGTACTTGAAATGATCACAAAACAAGATATATTGTGTAGTATTGTCATAATAACTTATGTGAAACGAAGGTGCCAGGTGTCACTTGATAAAATATTCAAGTATAAATATAAGCGAATCTTGACGGAGATTGAAACGATGAATCATAACTGTAATGAATACTTGAATGAAAAACGCTTGTGATAATAGTATCATGATGAAACCATTACAGGTTTAATGAATAACTCCTGGCAAATCAAACAATAAAGACTGTTTAAACAAGGGCAGTTTAAACAATAAGACAACGACATTTTGAGAGACTGCATGCCGAAATTCGCGAAATAAGTTTTATTTCATTTATGAAGTTAACATCTTTACGCCATAATACAGAAAAAACGTTCGCCGTAGAGTTGGGCGAGCTCGTGGTTCATCCTTCGCCGCCACACACCGTTTTCCTGCACACCGCCAAAGATCGTCCTAAGCACCCGACGTTCGAAGACTCCAAGTGCTTGCAGGTCCTTCTCGAGTATCGTCCACGTTTCATGCCCGTAGAGGACTACCGGCCTTATGAGTGTTTTGTACATGGTACGGTTGGTGCGGGTGTGAATCTTTTTTGATCGCAGTTTTTTTTGTGGAGGTCATAGTAGGCCCGACTCCCACTGATGATGCGCCTCCGTATTTCACGGTCTGGGAGGGAGAAACCAATACAAAATTTATGTGTCAGCATTTATGGCACCGTACATTTGGCCACAGAGATCCACAAGCTGTGATGAAAATAGTGCGTGAAGACCTGGGGCACGGGTTGAAGATAGGCTCTTGTGAAGTGCAATCGATGTGTGGCTGTTCTGTGAGGGGCAAGGGGGTGGTCACTCTACGCACTGTGCCTCGCGCAGGTATGGCACATTTCTGCGCACTGACTGGCACACCAATAGAAATATTAGTAGTAGAACGCAAATGGCGCTGTTCTCACAAAACTGAATTAGTTTATTACCACAATAGAAATATTAGTAGTAGAATGCTAGAAGCGCTGTTCTCACAAAACTGATTTTAATTACTATTACCTTAAATTATGGTTTTTCATTGTTTGTTCAATACCATATACTTGGTTTGGTTTTTATATTTAATTTGACACTTTGATGCCCGGTACTCACGCTGTCAGTTCGTGGTAAACTAGATGTTGGTAACCCGAACATCCGTGACATTAGCATTCTTAGGTTAATGTTTCTACTGGCACACCTTACCAAAGTGGGTTGCTATAAAAAATTACTGTGAACTGAAATTTTAATCCCAGCAACCATTGAGTTTTCTGAGTTGTTTGCTATTTTTCAAACACGAATTTCATAAAACTTTCGCGTTGACTTCGGGTTCACTTCCAAAGACGGAGAAATGGGTAAAACATGTTGGGGATCTTCGGAGATATAATCATCGTCGTGTGTTCAGAGGATTACAGTAATCCACGCATGACATAGTCTCACTGTATCGCGATGATTTCTCCGTAATAATCTCCCAACTTTTCGCACCCCTCTCTTGTACCACGATTCCGCACATAAGGTAAGTGGTGGTAAAATGAACAGGGGTGATAAAATGAACACCGCGCCTTTTACCGAGAAAAAGCAAATTTCGATGAATTTTCATCACGCACGAACGATTTAGAGCATAAATCGGAGTGTTCAAGTTGATACGTAAGTCAATTAAAGTAAAAACATCATCGAAAACTAAGATTTAAGAAAACCACGTTTGAAAATTAGAACTGACGTAACTTTTAGCTCGGAAGACTTGAGGTTTTTCAGTGAGGTGAAAATCGTTGTCATATGATGTCAAATCTGATACTTTTAGAATTATTTTTGAATGGGTTACAATCTTTAATGGATATATTTTTCGGTAGAGCAATATAAATTTTCATATATATTTATTTTGCTCACGACTTTTGCATGATGTTCATTTTACCACATCGTGCAGGTAAAATGAACATTTACATCGTTTTGACGTAGAATTACGTCTTTCTTCTTTACAAGGAGTGAAATTGGAATTTCGAAACCCAGAGCGTTACGCTGGCATGAAATATTTTAAACGTTTATAACTTTTTACTGGGTTCACAAAATTCCTTGATAAGCACCTCAATCGAAGGACAAGACATCAAAGGTTCATGTCGTTCACTTACTGAATCTCACATACCTGTCCAAAAAGTTCAATAACTGTTTCAAAAGATTTTCTTCAAATATATTTGATTTTCCTTGTCCTGATAAAAAGTGTACACTGATAGGATACCGTGATCAATAAAATTACAATTACAATTACAAAGAGAACGTTGATTTCAAGCAAATCTATAAATAGGGATGCTAGAGAAAAGTTGACCTGATTTGCTTTTCACTCTCCGATTGGCTCGCATCTCTGCAGGCAACAGATCGGCTTGCTCTGACCGGGCGTGCTTCTCAGGCCCATACATCGATAGCGAAGGACGCCCCCGTTTGTCTTGCTTCGCTCAAATCAAACTGTGGAGCGAGCGAGAGAAGATGCCGTCCGAAGCGAAAGCCATCACCGCTGCCGCCGCGAAGAAGAAGACGAGGAAGCAGTCCACAGGAGAATTTGCGGTCGAACTGTGAACACGGTCGTGCGAGTCATTGTTGCTTTGCGGTTCACCGCTTGTTTGCGTTCACCCGGCCGCCGAAAATTTCATCGGCCGAGGAGCTGTTGACCCGCGCTTCAAGATTTCGACTCCTGATAAAATCAGGAAGATTTCAAGAGAAAGCAAAGTTTCCAGATTTCGACTTAAGCCCGGTGATCCACTAACCGTTGCTGTTGTGCGCCATCCACGCCACGAAACATTCAGCTGGTTCATCGTAAAGCAAATAACTTGCTCAAATTTATACATTTGAGTTGAGGATTTCCCGTTTGACCATGACAATCAACTGATAACATCCCGCAGTGTTATTAATCTGTAAAAGCATCGATGCTAAGAAAGCCATCGGCCCTTTTCAGGGCCATAAAATTAGTGGAAAAGAGTTAAAAGAGAAATATTTTCGACTTTATTTATGACTTCTTATATTCATAAATCAATTGCACAGCTTCATACAAAATTTCATTTGTCATGAATAATTTATGACAACAATTTACGGTTGTACTCGCGGACGCTGCTGCAGTGCCGTCGGGGTGAGTGCTCAACATTTCACAACGATTGTAAAATAGAGTGGCATTTCCAACAGCGTCTTTGATGTCAGCGTCATATTTTATAGGAACACTTTGATTAGAAAAATTATCACATGTAACAAAAATGCGACATATTTAGAAATTTAGAAATTCAACATTAAAAGCTACGTTTCCTGATTTCAACTAAATCCCTGTGATCCGCTACCCTGCTGCTGTTGTGCCCCCATGAAATATTCAGCTGGTTTGTCGTATAAACAGAGAATTTATTCACATATGCACTTTCGTTGGGGTTTCCCTAAACAGGTTAAACAACCATGGTAATCAACTGATAACATCCCGTAGTGCTATTATTCTGTGACAGCATACAAGCTCAATTGGTTCTTTTGAAAGCCATTCTTAAAAGGGTTTATAGAATAATATTTCCTGATTTATCTATCATGATCTTAATCTAGCGGTATTGCACAAAACTTTATTTGGTTCACATAATTTATCCCACATAATCTCATGAAATTTGAGAATTTACTCGTGGACGCCGCTGCAGCGCCCTAACCAAGACATCAACTTCATATACCTTATGTCCCAGATTGGTCGATCAGAAGAAGGCGAAGAATAAGGAAGGGAGGAACATCGTCTGCTATTCAAATTGTGTAAAACATACTACTTTCGACTGATTCGGTTCATTTCATTTAAACTTCCGAGCTAGTAAGAGCTCCTCGTGAAAGTTGCAGCATCGGTACAGTTAAGATACAATTCCGTTAGGCACCACTACAAGAAGCCTCATGATCGGCTGATCTGAAAAGCTGCCAATCTTCGGGTATGTGGAATTGCTCAAGATTAAGCAACGTTTCCATGTTTCGACTTAATCCCTGTGGTTGTCATATAGTCTATTTCGCAAATCAGAAAGCGAAGAAATAGGCTAAGGCGCCGTCCACAAATTACGTAACGCTTTTGAGGGAGGGGAAAGTAGGCTCAAGCGTTACGGCTCAAACAAAAATTTAAAAATTTTCATACAGAAAGCGTTACGGAGGGGAAAAAAGGGTTCAAAATTTTTCATTTTTAGCGTTACGTATTAAATGGATGCCGCCTAAATAGGAAATAAGCTATATGAAATTCATGTCTTGGCAAGGGATCTACAAGATGAGCATCATGCTGTTAATGCATCCCGACGGCACTGCAGCAGCGGAAACTCGGAAACATTCTCAAATTATCGTATTGTCAATTATTCGTAATAAATCAAATATTGTATGATGCTACGAGATGAAATAAGAGATTATAGCAAGCATGTGGTAAACATATTAGGAAATATTGCACAAATAACTCGTTAGAACACATTTGTTGGCTCTGAAAAGGGCCGATTGAATTGTTGAATTCGAGTCACACGGACACATTGATTGGCGAACTGGTTGTAATCCTCCTCGCCCGATGAGGTTTGCGGTGGCGGCTTCTTCGGGGTCTTCTTCATCACGGCGGTCTTTGAAACTTGAAGGGGTTTTGCTTAGGAATTGCCTTCTTTCCTTCCTCCTTCTCGGATGCCAGCCACAATAAGGGTTGCCACATATACAGATTTATCTGTATTTTACAGATTTTCTCGTATATTTTGTGACCAAGAATCTGTATATACAGATTACAGATTTTGTGGAATTATACAGATATACAGATTCTGTATACAGAATTTGGCCAAAATTATACAGATTTATACAGATTTTTGAGAAAAATGAAAAATTGTAATTTAGAAAACCTTAAAATTTTATCTTTGATGTGTCGATTCCACTATGTAATTACAAATGGTTGGTATTTTAATGCATTTCTTGCATAATGTTAACTTCTTTCTCAATTTTGATGCATACAGATTTAATCAGATATTTTGTTCCAGGATACAGAAATACAGATAATTGAAGTAAAATTTACAGATTAAAATGTGGCAACCCTGGCCACAATCACAGTTTAGGACTGCGATGGCGGTCAGAACCATCTCATTCTCCTGTGGACTGCTTTCTCTTCTTCTTCTTGGCGGCAGCAGCGGTGATGGCTTTGGCTTCGGACGGCATTTTCTCTCTCTCGTACGACAGTTTGATTTAAGCGAAGCACGATAAATGGGGGGGGGGGGGTCCTTTGCTATCGATGTCTGTGCCTGAGAAGCACGCCTGGTCAGATCAAGCCGATCTGTTGCCTGCTGAGATGCGATCAGCGGAGAGTGAAAAGCAAATGACGTCAACTTTACTCTAGCACCCCTATTTATAGATTTGCTTGAAATCAACGTTCTCTTTTAAAACAGTTATTAAACTATTAGGACAGGTTTGTAGGATTCAGCATGTCAACGACATAACCCTTTTATGCCTTGTCTTTTGATTGAGGTGCTAATCAAGGAATTTCGTTAAGCAAGAAAAAAGTTTTAGGGCTTAAAATAATTCATGCCCACGTAACACACTTGGTTTTGAAAATACAATTTCACTTCTGTATAGAGAATTATTATTTTAGTATCAAACTGAGCGGCATAATCAAATGCAAACGCATTCAGTTTCCGGTAGTTAGCACAGGCACTTTTACTATTAATAAGTCGCAAGGTGGAACTTTCCCCGAGGTCGTGTACGACAATGACAAATGTCAGGATCAGCAATTGGTACACGGGTAGAAATCAGAATCCAAAAACAAGATTATGACTCATGATATCATGATTCCAGCGTGTTTTCGTCTTATGAAAATACACCATGATTTGGACTCATGATATCATGAGTCAGATTGCCGTAACGCAACACACGCGTTAGGTTTTTGTAGCTGATTGCTCGGAATCATGATTCAAATGCCAAAAATGCTGAGTCGCGCATCCGTTTATGATCGACAAAATAAAAAAAAAGTAAAAAATAGTATATGTTGAGATTCGAGCCAAAAACCTTCCGATTGTGAGCCACGTACTCTACCACTCAACCACTTCGTCATCTTGAATTACAAGTGATCGATACGAATGAGATGAAGCAAAGTGCGCCGCTTAGTGTTTTCACACTGGATGTTACGCTTATGAGGAATCATGATTATGACTCCAGGAACCATGATTTGTGATCCTGATATTATGACCTAACCAATTTATGAATTTCATGATTTGTAAATCATGGTGTGGGGATCAGATTTTTATCCGTGTATATGTTGGTTTGTCGCGGGTTACTTCACTGCAAGGACTGTTTTTGACAAACTCTACCAATTCTTTCAATTTCCATCACGCCAAAGGCAGCAATTCTCCCAAGGCAGCGTCTATAAATGACCTAACATTTTTGGCCAATTTTTGGCAGAACCAGTTCAAAATGTCAGGCAAGATACGAAAATGTTCATGACCCGTAATTTATTCAATTATGTAAAACAAGATACTCCTATTGTAGTCACCGGTTACGTTAATATTGACGTTTCCAAACAAGAAAATATTAAATTCGTCTATTTCATAAATTTGAAGTTGGCAAATCGTCCAAATGAAGCGACCACATTAGGTGGTTCTTGTACGATTTAATGTTTATTAAAAATATGAGTGCAGTCGATAATGTTCATACCTGGGAGGGAGAAACCAATTCAAAATTTCTATACGTCACAGTGAGCCGAGATTCAGCTGTCACGAACTGTCACTGTGAGCCCAGATCTCAAACATTGGACTAACGTGGAAAAAGCGCGTAACTGATTAAAACACATTTTCGCATTTCATCAAAAGTGACAAAAATTGAATGAAAATCAATTCATACACAAAATGTAAGTAATGTCACGTGAGCACCTTTCAACTGATTGAATATAAAGTATTGAAAAACGCATCGTTTTACTTTTTCCAATGAAAATTATTATTTATTGCATAGAAAACTGTGGCCCTTTTTCCATGTTTGTCAGGAAAGATCGAAAGTACACAACAAAAGAAAACTAGCGGTTTCCCCAAGCCTGCCTTGATTGTTGTTAGCAAGCTGGAGTTATCTTGCAGTTCAAACAAACGTTGTTCTATATTTCGTGTGTAGTATCGGTGCCTCCCTCCCAGGTTCATACTTTTCGTACCATAGACCGATTATCACGATCAAAGCACTCGAGCTATCAAACATCTAATCTACTGGAGGAGTTTGGCGAACTAAAGCTGGAGCCAGAACTGAAACCGATCACCCAACCAAACAACACAAGGAAGTGACGACCAAACAAACAAACTCAATCATCTGGCACAACACTAGATTATACCTGGAACACCAAACACTCGTTCTCGGAACCACAGAACGACAAATGGTCCTTTTCAGGACCCCCGAAATGAGTCCAAAAAGAGTTAATTGCTGAAAAATTCTTCCGATCAATAACAACACAAAACTAGTATACTTACAAAATACAAATTCATATACATGACAAATTATTAATAATCTTTCATTACGCTCATACTCAAACTTCACTGTTATTCAAACATCATAATCAAGATGATAATAAATCTTCGAGCTGTTAAGTAGAATACCTATAAGTAGATGAAAAAACCGAATTTAGTACTATACCATTTAATTCCACTAGAGTTTATATCCTTTGACAGATACGCGAATTTCGACCTCAACTGTAAAGCCGTCTTCAGTGTCGTGTACTAGACTCGACGAGTCTAGTACACGACACTGAAGACGGCCTTACAGTTGAGGTCGAAATACGCGTATCTGTCAAAGGATACAAACTCTAGTGGAATTAAATGGTATAGTACTAAATTCGGTTTTTTCATCTACTTATCATAACCAAATCAAATCCTTTTTAAAGTATTTTACTTTGAAATTTGAAATCCGAAACTTTGAAAAAGCTTCCAAACCAAATGACAGATCTCCCTTATTGAATACTCACAATCACAGCACCTATCATCTATCATCAAACACCCTATCACCTGCAAAAAGCTACCGCACTGTTGTAAGAGTCTGACCCAGAAATGATCGAAGTTGTGTCCATAGTAGTTCTACGTCAACCCCGCGGTAATGTAACAGACATTACCCACCCCAATTTTTTGCTAGCGCCAAAAATATGTGAAAATTCAGCTATTTTAGTCTGAATTCATGTCGCTGCTATAGATAACATCCCTATTTTGGATGTTGTGGGATAGAACTATACAAATTCCTCGTTTTTCTATTAGAAACACGATGATTTCCTTAAGGTGTTCATTTTACTCTGTGCAACAGTTTCCATGTTGTCTTAGAAGTCTGGGTCTTTTTCTACACCTCCCCATTGAAGTCTTACGTAAACTTATCTTGGCTTTCTAGTTTTTCCCCTGCGATAAGGGAACGTCCATAATTGACGTAGCATTTTTTTTGGCAGATTTTTGACACCCCCTCCCTTATCGTAGCCCGTATTTAATTACCACCCATGAAAAACAATGACGGGGAAGTAATGCAAAAATTTGAAAGCCAAACCAGAAGAAAAGAAACATGTCAATGCTTGCTGAGACAGTTTTTCCTTAATTTCAGTTCATTGTTTTTTCATAGCACGTAGTATTATAGGAAGCTTGGCACGCTTGGCACACCTTGGCGCTCTGAAGGCACAACTGTGCCCAATGAAGTGCGTAGAGTGATCTCCCCTTGGTGAGGGGAAGATGAGCAGAGATTCTTTTCCGAAGGCATCCTCGACAAGGTCGAAAGTAGTAGGAGAGCTGATTCTTGGCGACCTAGGAGGTCCGATGGAGGTAGCTACACCGAGAGGTAATCGCTTCTACATTGCTCTGGTGGATGACTACAGCCGTTACTCCGTCGTCTACCGACTCCAGAAGAAGTCTGATGCTGAGGAGAGAATTCGTGAGTATTGCGCTTTGTTGAAAAATCAATTTGGTCGATACCCGAAATGTTTTCGCTCTGATAACGGTGGTTCGTTGATGAAGTTTTTCTCGACGAATGGCATCGTGGTTCAACAAACGGCACCGTATTCGCCACAGCAAAACGGTGTGGTGGAGCGCAAAAACAGATGCCTTGTGGAGATGATGCGATGCATGCTGTCCGAAGCGGGACTCGATAAGCGGTTCTGGGCCGAAGCGATCTGCACAGCAAATTACCTGCAGAATCGTTTGCCATCGCCTGCGATTGACAGGACCCCGTACGAGTTGCGGAGCGGAAAGAAGCCGTCGTATACGCATCGCAGAATATTTGGCTCGGAAGCGTACGTCTACGTTCCGAAAGAAAAGCGGCGTAAGCTTGACCTGAAGGCTGAGAAACTGGTGTTCATCGGGTACGAGGAAGTAAGTAAAGCCTATCAATTCTTGAACCTGGAGACGGATCGTGTGACGATCAGCAGAGACGCAAAGTTTCTTGAGCTGTGTACCGTCAAGGAAGCTGTTCGTCGTGAGGCTCTTGCGACAGGAGGATTTCTTGAAGTTCCTTTGGCTTTACCGCCGGAGTGGAAGAAACTGCTGAAGCGCCGGATTATAAGTTTGACACAGAATCTGAAGTTGATGACGTTAACGATTCCCGGTATGGTAGTGCTTCTGAAGGCAAGTCTTCTGCTCACGATTTTCTGTTGGATGAAAATTTGCGTCGTTCGGAGCGGTCGACGAAAGGGAAGCCACCGTCCAGGTTGATCGAAGAGATTTTCGTGGCTGAGAATAATATAACTATGAATTTTTGCATTTGATTAATGCTACATATGACCATTTTCGGGTCACAGGATGCCTCAAACTTACGAAAAAGTGGCCAGTTTGTATCTGAACATCTGTGCAAAGCTTATGAGAAGGCATTTTAGTGCACAATTATATTTGATTTCTACTTTTCGAGAATTGAAACGGTTCAGTATCCAACAATCTACGGCCGGTTCTTCCGGGCATCACGTCCGAATGGCCACATCCGGTAATCATTTATAATGTTGAATATCAGATCTTAATGATTTATGCAAATTAAAATGATTGTCATTGCAAATAAATAAAGGCAACTTGGTATGTACCAAAAAATAGCTCTTTTTTACCCGACTTGACCCAGGGACCCACCGGAATAACTCCGGCCACAGGAATATTTCCGAGTTCCTCTGGCCACTTCTAGAAACTAGATATGTGGGCCAGTGAACTGTCAAAAAATCATTAGAATCCGTTAAGAATTCGCTGAGCGGAGAGGGTTTCAGTATTTTTGCTTTCACTCAGGCCTATACGGGTTAAGCGAGTCAAGTCATGAGCTAGTGTGGTTGCTGTCTCTGTTCAAGGATCTTGGAGTGCAACAAAGTGGCCCCGTCACTATTCGAGAGGACAATCAAAGTTGCATAAAGTTCGTTGGCTCGGAGAGGTCTACCCGTCGTTCCAAACACATTGAGACCAAGCAGCACTACGTGAAAGAGTTGTACGAGGACAAAGTGTTAAGCTTGGAATACTGTTCGACCGATGAGATGGTGGCAGGTATATTGACAAAACCACTGGGCACCATCAAGCACCGTAAGTTGACTGGAATGCTGGGTCTATCCGCTTAAGGTGGACTCGTTCGTTGAGGAAGAGTGTTAGAGGAGCAACGACCTTTTAATATAAGGTACCGTGGGGGAAGTGTAGCAGTGGGGTAAGTGGATCATTCGTCCGTAATAAGAATAAATACTTTAATATTCCGAATGTTTTCACACCTTTGCTTCATTTTAAGTTATATTCTCACGTACACACTGATACTACTGCAAAACTGATACTACACGTGCACTAACACAAGCAAACTTGTTGACTGCAAAAATCAATTCATTTTAAAGTTGTTTTATGTCGATAAAAAATCCATTGTATCTCTACCTAAAATCGAATACTATTAGTTTTTTCAACACATGGTGAACATTTAAGTTCGGATTGTATGAATCACAATGAAAAAAATGTAATTTTTGTAAATAAATACAGATATATTGGTCATGGTACACTTACCCGCACTTTTTTATGGGATGGGGTAAGTGGATCAACTATTGTTATCAAACATTGGCAGACTACTTACGCGGATTTAAATAAGCTTTAGTGTCATCAAGTATTGTTTTCCTTTTACATTTTTCATTCCTAGCTTGAATTTGCCAAATTGACCTGAGAAAATTTCAATTAATCCACCTAAAAGTGTTGTACAGTCTTTCTAGCACAAAAAAATTAAAATTGAAAAATTCAAACAATTTTTTTATGGTTTTTTCTAAGCTGAAATGCAAAAGAGCAAAATATACAAATTCTCCACCTGAAAGCATATTATTGTACGTTTTTTGACCATATCGATTGTTTTAGACAGATAATATAAATATTTCCATAAATAGAATAACAAGATTGCAGAAATGTCAAACAAAAGTAAATGTAATTAATATTATTAAACCATGAGTGTCTTTCGAAAACATCGTTAGGAATAATCCTCAATTCTTTTGTATAACTCAGGTGTATAAAATGGATGAATTTTCTTCTAAATATTCTAGTTACAGTGTTTGTTTTTGTTCGAATAAGTGTAAACTAATGTACAAATCGTCCCCTTAATGCTACAACTAGATAACTCGAAAATCAAAATTTTGAGATGTGCAACTTTGAAAATATGTTCGTTGTACAAGGTGATGACTAATCGCAGAGAATATAATTAGAAAATAAACTTCAACTTATGTATTTTGAATCACACGCTTATGAGCTGTGGATATTTTGCCGATTTAATTGATAGTAATGTTTTGACATATTGAAGTCAAAAATTTCAAATTTCAAGTTATCTAGTTGTAGCATCAAGGGGACGAAATATTGTTCATAATATTTTGATAAAATAAAGATTTTTTTTTTAAAGCTATCAAAATATATCACATAGCACGTATAACAAGAATGACAGTAATATTATTCATACTATACATGATTACATCACATTTGTTTTGAGAATAGAGTTTTTTTATAGATGATCCACTTACCCCACCATGGTGGGGCAAGTGGATCATTTGGCGCAAATTTTCAAGTCCCTCATGCTCAATAGATAACAATCAGAAAAATCAAAATAATTGACAATTTGAAGTATAATGGTCCCTCATTTGTCATGCACAGAAAAAAGTTTGAATTACATTTTTAACGTTAGTTGTACATAACAATGAAGTTGACTATTGATTTTTCTGTATCCACTTACCCCACGGTACCTTAAACATTTTGTGCCAGCCTAACCATTTGTGTTATTTGTGCCAGTCCTAATGTTTTTCTGCTGGAACTCGTTGCGTGCGCATCGTTAAAGTTAATAAATCCTTTTCAATATCGTTATTAAGTATAACTCGGACTTTTATTCCACTGCTGCCTAATCCTAATACCATCCCTAAAGTGTGGACGTCATATTTGAACGACCCAAAAATAGCATTTTCAAATAATAGGTTGTAAGTTTATTATGGCAGGAAGGGAGTTGGTGACGTTTCATCAAGATATTTGATTTGAAATCAAATAAATGAAAAAGTAAGACTTGTTTGACGACTCGAATACAAAATATGTTATCATTAGTTGACCATTTACAAAAAAAAAACAAAATGAAGCTTCTAACCCTTCTTGTTTTTGCCATATTCTCAATACTACCAACTCCAACCTTCCAGAAGCGAATCGACTCGGTCCAGTTTTAAATACTTTTGCCTCAATAATGTCAAATTCGGTCCAAAATTTGCCATTACCTTTACCGTCGGAATCCTATCGGTGGGGATTCATTCTCGAGTTAAAAGTTGGTCAATGCGTGGCAATAGCTCGGGGAACCGACCCGGAATCGGATTTGGACTCCCCAATTTTCTGTGGAAAGTGTAAGCAAAAGGCAAAAATCCGATCCTCTTCCGGTGAGCTGCCCTGCGGTGGAGAGGAATCCCTTTTACCCTATACCTACACACTTGACTCACCCAAACCATACGAAACTCACCCGGCAGGAGCAGATAGTAAAAGCGAAGGCAAAGGATATCGGTTTCGTTTAACAAATTTAAGTTTTTAAGAGGTTTATTTAATTATTTCAATTTGGGCACTTTGTCGTGTCTTTCTTGTTTCGAATCGGAATGGGCGAAGGGATTTGCACTTTTGCCCAACTGAGGCTGAGTTGGTCACTTTTGAATGATGGTATCATCTGATAAGAGGTCCAGTGTAGACTAACTGTACCAATTCAATTTATTTTGGGATTGAGGGGCTCTGACAAGTAATACCTAATCAAATTTCCACATTAGATGCACTAAATAATGTCTCCATTTATTCCGATTTACATTCCCTTCCCCAAACATTAAATATCACCATTTTATTCAGTATCTAATGTTTTTCGAACCACATGACATCACTTCGAGCTAACCTAACACCACCTAAACTAACTAAACTAAGCCGTTATTCCCACAAAAAATCCACTGAATCAACAACTTTTGCCACAGGATGTCTATTGACAGCAGTCATGAAATGCGGTTCAAGGATAATTTCAAGACCCGAAAATCCGCTGACCATGGATTCAATCCCCCTGATGAAAGATTCCGATTCAGTCAGCTAGGTTCTTTGCATTCAACGAGCCCACCCACGATCCAGAACCTTTCGATAAATTATCCAAATTTATTTTCCTCGAAGGATTGTCGAGTGATACAAGTCCTTTCCGTTCCCCACTCTTTTTTATCCGCCGCTAGAGGTCATTTCTCAGTAGGACCGGGAGTGCAAACTCATCGAGCCGTATGTCGAGATTTTTATCACTTTGGCAGGGTTCTGGGGGGCAGCGGCACCGGGTTCTGAAGGCACACCGGAACGGCCATTTGCGGGTGAGTGATTCTGGACCAGGGCAGAGCAAACGGGGCAACTTTCCGTTTGTGTCCCAAATCGTGAAATCGTGGTGATGATGACTGGACGAAATAGTCGCCGCTAAAAGAAAGTGAGCAAAATGCGAAAGTAATGGTACTGATCCGTAAAATTATTATTATGTGATAAGGTTGGCTGGCTGGGGGAAAACAAACGAGATGGTCGTTTGCGATAATTCTGGGAAGCTTCGGGATTTTGCGGATGATTCGAGCGGGGTTGCAGTCCATTCGGACTAAGCTGGGATTTTGGGGTTGACCGTCGGCGATATTTATGCCTAAACGGTCGAAATGAATTTAAATTGAATAGTTAAGGATTGTGATCGGGCTATATTTTAGGGAGGGTGATGCAGACTGGAGGAAATGGAATGGATGCTCAACGGAAGAGAATTCGGGAAACCAAATTTATGATAATTCTAAACCTGTTCGAAAGATTTTACAATTGTCCAGAGATTTCTATATGAAAAATACAGTGAAACCTCCATGAGACGAGAATTGAAGAGACCATCGACTCATGGAAACATCGAGTAATGGAACAGGAATGTTTTGGGAACCGATTTAAAGAGACCATTAAATGTAAAGTAGGGTGCCAATGGAATGTATGGGAAAAATTTTGCCATCGAATTTCAAAAAATTGTAGTGCTCAAAAGTTTTGTCTCCTCGAAAAAAGTCCCCATGCAAAATTTGAGCTCAATCGGACTTCATTAAGTGGACCCCCAAAGCGGTCAAAGTTTGGCTTTTTTGACCCATGAAAAATCTCCAAAGGGGGTACATGAAATTTCGAATCGAAAATTTTTTTGATGCCAGATGTCTTAGAAATGCATGAAACGTCGAGATCTGGTGTTGTTTGGAAATTTTTTTTTTTTGAAAATATCGACCTTTTGAGACTTAAATTTTTGAGTTGGGGGAGTGAATTGAATTTGAAATGAACGATTTGAATTCAATTGCTGAGAAATTCAAAGACAATAGTATTGAAACACATCCTATAATCATTGTTGGCTACTGAAAGCATATTATATGTGATATTTCATTAGGGTGGTTCATATACTTTCCATTAGGGTGGTCCTTTTTGTTAAGAAATAAAAAAAAATAAAAAAATGAATTTTAATTGAATATTGAAGACAATAGTATTGGAACATCTTTCACATTATCGTAAGCCATTTTCTACATTTAATATGTGGTATTTTATTAGGGTGGTTCACTTATTTTCCATTACGGTGAGCCTTTCTGTCGAAAAATCATTATTTGAATGGGATATTAAAAACAATAGTATTTTATCACCTCTTTCATCATCGTAGGGCATTTCCTTCATTAGATTCGTGATATTTCATTGGGAAGGCTCACTTATTGTCCATTACGGTGGTCCTTTAAAAAAAATGAGAATTTGAATGGAATAGTAAATACAAGAGTAATTATACATCTCCTATGTCATCGTAGGCCACTGTTAACATATAATATGTGATATTTCATTGGGGCTATTGTCCTCAGTTTTGCATAAGGGTGATGATTTAATTTGTAAATTAAAAAAATATTCTCAACAGATCTAACAAATCAACTTTGTTTGTATAGTTTTGAATCATGATTCTTCATTGGCATGCAACTCTTCGTTAAGATATTTTCATTAAGGTTTTCTTTTGAATAGTTAAAATAAAACGTTCCAATAAAAAATAATCAGTGAATTCAGTGAAGCACAACTCTAACTGCCATAATCAAAAACATATAAAAAAGGAATGAAATAATTTTTGACGTATTCAAATTATGACAATAGCTTGATCGGCGACAATAAAGGGCAACAAAAGTGTTTAGTTTATATTTTCAAAAGAGATTCTCAGCCTTGGGCTCCTTCATTCCCGAAACAAAAGTACGTTGCCTTCTGCTTGCTATAGTACACCCGATTCGGTTGTGACAACGTAGGCAATTCCAGTTTTAACAATCAGTTCTCGTTTAATCTTCAAAGATGTAACAAAGTTCCTTATAGAAATTTTCGTCGGAATTTCATATGGATATATTCGTTGGAGTTTTCAACGGAATTTTCTTTGGAGTTTCCTTTGAAATTTTCTTCGGAATTTTCATCAAAATTGGAAATGTATTCTGAATTTGCTTCGGAATATCCTGTGGAATTCTCTTCGGTATCTTTAGAAGTGCCCTTTTGAATTTTCTGTGGCATTTCCTTCGAAATTTCCTATGAAGTGTCCTTTTGGAATTTCATTCTGAACTTTCATTGCAATTTTCTTCGAAATTTACTTCAGAGTTTCTTTTTGAGTTTCCTTTGAAATTTGCTTTGGAATTTTCTTTGGAGTTTTCTTCCGGATTTCTTCTAGAGTTTGTTTCGGGAATTTCATGTGTAATTATATTGGAGCTTCCTTCAGAAATTGAATTCGAAATATTATTTGAAATTTCTTTCGAAGCATTGGAATTTACTTTGGAATTTCCTTCGAAATTTTCTTTGGAGCTTTCTTGGAATTCATTTGGGATTTCTTTTGGACCTTTGAAATTTTGTGCGGAATATTCTTAGAAATTTCCTTTACAATTTTCTTTGGAATTTTTGCAGAGTTTTCTTGAGAATGGCCATAATAAGTCTGAAAACAAGGCTTCCTTAAGAGGATATTCATTCCACGTTTTCTCTGCCAATTCTACTTACAAGTGGAGAGCCATTTTAGAGTTCCTTTATGCAAAATGGTTCATTTTGCTAAAAGTCCAAACGGCTTTGTCCAAATAACATATTTGGGTCTTATGATGTACAATTAGGGATTGTGGTGACCAATTTTTCTAAAAGATCGCTTATAGGATTCATAAATTTTATTGAATAGCATTATAATAACAATAATAAAAATCTTATAAAACCCAAAAAAAAAACCAAGCAGCTATGAAAATAATTAACTTGGGTATGGTGAACTAATGTTGCCAAACGGGTACAACCAATTATAACTTCACATGCAAATCCTGATGGTTATAACAACTCCAAAACATTGAACTCCGTAGCACTTATGAGGGTGTCACTGAGTCGGAGACCTCTCGTTTATTAAGTGCTACCAAACATTTTCTCCGTCCCTTTCCTAAGGTACGGCAAAGATTGGCGTGGCCGGGAATAGCGATATTATACTTTGGTATTATTGGTGTAAGATTGTTTCAAGATTTACTCCCCACGTATTGTTTCCGAAAGCAGTCTTATGACATTACCAATAGAGGACATATGGTAACTACGGCTAACAGGATACAGTCTATTTTGACCACTTAGCATGATGCCAACATCCCACAGTGCACCGTGCATTTCTAGTACCAATCCGTGCGCATTAATTCCAATTTCATGTAAGTGCCTGTCGACGACATTGAGATTGCCGGCGACATTTTTTCGCCAAACCCAAATCCGCCAAAACGGTTGTTGTAACATATTGTCATTAGTTGCGCTGTTGTGAAACCGTTTGCACCAATCACACACACGAACTGCCTCTGTCTGACCCGTCCGTGATTGTTGCGTGCCCAAAAGTGGCGATGGTTCTGTGCAGAAGTCTGAAGGTAAATAATTGAAATTTTAATGAAAATAGTTAGATCGTTGATCATTTTAGACGGGCGCTGGTGCCACTGAGTGCGATCACGTGAGATTCGAGGAAGATGAAAGGGCCATAACATGCAACCTTGTGTGTCGGTTTTGCGCCCTGTCTGGGTCTTTCGATCTCGCGTTGGGACCCAGACTGAGGATAGAGTTGAGGTATCGTGGGCGATTGGGGATTTTCTTTTCAAGGGTTCGTGCCGGGGCCTAAACATGTGCCTTTGGACTATGTTTTACAAGGATGTAGGCCTGGGCTGCAGCTAATTGGCTGTGTGAGAGAAATTACATAAGGAATTTGGATAGGTTTTCACTGTAAAATGCTAACACTTTCAGAGGAAAAGCTAAGTATTACTTCAAAAGCAGTCCTTTTTAAGATCGATGTTTTTCGAATGTGTAAAGCTTGTTGAAAAAGTTCCCTTGAAGTAATTATTTTTGATCTCATTATGATTACCTCTCATTTATAAACAAAAATTATCTGAACAAATGATCTGCAACTCCAAATGAACCGATGTTCAAAGTCTATCAACATTCCTCACATTCGTTCCGGTACTCTCATTATTATCAATGTTTTCATAACTTTGACTGAAAGCTGTTAATTTTGAAAATTTACAATTCGAACGCGAGTCAATTGTGACCCACTCTTCGCCGAAACAATACCCAGTGCAGATATTGCACCGGGAATGCACTTGTTTCAAAGCTTTGGCTGAAGACAGTGCACAAACTGTGAAGATTCATGCGATAGAACCTCTGTTCCATTCCAATCAAATACCATTCTGAAGTATAGTTATTGAACCGATTGGTCACTTGTTAGGTGGTTAGCAAGCCCGGATCAAACGAACAATATGTCTTTGGGTCCAGATCCACCGTAATGTTGGCAGGTTTTCATGATCGCACGGTAATAAATTCACCTCGTTAAGCTCAGGCGCGGATCATTAGCGTTAATAAAGTTTGTCCCGGGCGTTTGAGTGCACTAACATATTTGCAAATTGGAGCTCTGCTGGTGGCGCTGCATAAAAATTTATTACGTAAGAGGTGTGGTACTGGCTGTCTTGTCTGATGTCTGTGTCGGAAAGCTCCCAACATCCTCCGTTCTTATAAGGTTATTTGGGTGTGTGGCGAGGCAAGCGCGTGCCAGTTTTTCAGGTCACAGCTCGCAAAACCATTCCGGTGACTCCCTCGACTCTACTTTGTTAGAGTCCAAACTTCGCATCATCCAAAAGTTTCAGCGCGGCAATAATATCGTCGTGACTCTTGAAAGGCAGCAACCGAAGAGGGGCTACAATTACGCTGGCGTTCAGGATTTGCGTGGGTTATTTTGGTATGCATCCAAAGGCAACGAAGCGCGAAGCGAGTGCGCACCATGATACCACTGTCATGTGGTGGACAGCGGTGCTTCCGAGACCGTCTATGGTCAGAAAAATCTTCGTTGACCAGGTCGTTTTCATATCTAAGCTGCATATCTGGGTAAAAAAAGTAAGGACATTTTCGAAGTTACGCTATTTTGATGGTATTAGTCCACAAATTCAAAGTAAACCAATCAAAACATATATAAAAGACTGGTTTGTTAAGTTATTTGTAACTCTGGACGGAGTTTTTGAGTAGAAAGATCTAGTAGAAATTTTGAGGGTACGTCCTTTCTGTGGTTAACCAGGGGCAAAATTTTAGGCCCATTCAATTTATCTTTTTAAACTTTTCTAATGCTTAACAGGATTCGCTCGGAACTTCAATATAAACGATGTTGTGGCTGTCTTTGTCATTCGTACCTCTTTGCTGAATTTCTTTTTCCTTTTCCAATTTTGATCTTTTTGATTGAGCCTAACTCTGGAGCAGTACATTTAAATCACAAATTAATGTAACCACATATGAAAGACTTATGAGAAGTTCGGAATTTCTTTTGACTTCATTTTAATAACAAAATCGTAGCACTTGCAGGGCTTGATTTTAGATTCCTAGCATGGGACCCAATTCAAAAATTGGTATAAATACTTTTCAATTAACAAAAAATGTAAGATTATCTCACAGAAATATGTAACGATTTTAAGCAAATATTGGTTACGCTTAGGTAGACTACACATAACTATGGGTTGCTAATTCCGTGATTGGACAGCCCAGAAACCAGAAGTCGTATAAAAGAATGACGTAAAATCGAATAATCACATCCGTACAACACGGTGAATGAAATCGTCTCAATTGATGAGAGCTTCCTTAAATAGAACGCTGAATTTCTGAGTCATAGTGTTTTTTGTTTCGTTCCGTATGAAGTACAAATAAATCGGATCAATCCGAAGCAGCTGTCAAATCAACAATCGTTATCATAAATATAAGTCGCATAAGATTAACAGCATTAATTAGCATCAAATCTATTCAAATCGCATTGATGGTCAATTTTTGTCATATACAGTGTGCACATATATCGCCTCACACATTTGTAACGTATAGAGGCAGTTTTTGAAGGAATCTTTGCACATATAAGCATCGCAATAACGCAAAAGGTGACCGCGTAATACGTACATTGCTGGTTGTCTGATAGAAGTCAGTGAAGGATGCACAAAGAATCAACTAGAAGTTCGGCTTGGGATTGACATAAATTTCTCAGTGTGAACATTATTGAGTGCCAGTCTAGTTTACAACAGGGTCATAACGAGCGCCGCCAACCGTCCCTCCACAGTAAGGTGGGATTGGGAAGGAATTTTGTAACCTTTGCATATGGAGGCCGTGTTTACCTCCGGCATCTAAATTATTTGTAGGAGTCCTTGAACCTCCGAGAAAGCTAGAAATTAATAAACGAGATGTTTTCAGAAGCTTTAAAAAATTATTATTTGCGGCCCATGTACATCACATATTTAGTGCATGTTTTTCAAGGTTTTTGGCCGAATAACAAACTGTACGATTTTTTATTAAACTCTAGGAGTAATTATTACTGGATTGTTCTGTAAAAGGGCCCGCTTGGATAGAATCCGTGAAAAATGCTGGCGTCGCTGGCAAAATGGTTTGAAGAATTCGTAGTAAATCCAGGAGAAAATTTTTGGTGAGAAATCTTGATGCAAAAGGCACAGTAAAATTCTATAATATGTCATTTAAAAGCTATTGGGAAAATTTCAAAATATTCCTAAATCCAGAATTCCTTAAGAAATAGTTCTGGCATACTCATGTGAAGAAAACCCTGAGAAGAATTTTGAACCATTTCTCGATGAAAGTCGGTGAGAGTTTTCTAAATAAATTATATCAAAAGGATTCTTTAGGAAGAAAATCTCTTCAAATGTTCGTAAGGATTTTCTTAGAGTAATCTCTGATATCGCTTTGGACAAAAAACCAGGTGGAGTCTAACTGAATAATTTTTGTGAAGGAAGATCTCAAGAAGTTTCTATTAGTGAATTGTCAGGAAGTTTAACTAGTAAAATACATTCTGAAGAATGCCTGTCAAAAGTTATATTTAAAACTATATTCTTTTATTCATGTATATGAAAAGACTCGAGATAATTCATGGAAAAATTATTGAAAAACTCGAGGCACGCAATGTTGAACAAAAGAGATTATAAAAAGAAAATTGTTCATCGAGTTTTTCTCACTAGTAATTAGTATTTGGTCCCATTATTTTCAAACAGTCGGAATGATCTCGGTGAAATTTTTTTTTTTTTACTGTTAGGCCACTGTGATATGGATAAAATAAACTAAGGAAAACACCGTTTCCATAACCCATTTCTTGTCTATACAAAAATGCATGGAATATTTTCAAACTTTCTAATTATGAAATATAGAGTAATAGATCCTAGAACAAATCGATGTAATTCGATATGATTTCATAATTCTTCTGTGATATCCTATTCGTATAGGAACCCATACGGAATGATGATTTATTTGAATCTGTAGGAAAAAATCTAGCAGAACACATATTCCCTTGGATAAACATTTAAAGAGTATCTGCAAGGAAACTTCTAAAGACAGTCGTTAGGCAGGAATCCCATAGGCGAAAGGTCGTAGGCAACTTACATTTGATCCTAATTGACTACTCATTTCAAATGCTAACACATCCAATTAGGGTCTTTTTCCTTTTCATCAGGCTAGTTCTGCCTCCATAACCGCATAACATTCACATTCGAACACTCTTATTCAGCATTGGAGTCAATAACCATGGAGAGTCGTCAAATGATAAATAGCTTTATACTCAACTTACTGAAATCTGTGAGTCGTTGATTCAAAAAATAGTACAAAGTTTTTTTGTACTGGTAATTATAACCACTAACAGTCACACTGAATAATGAAATAGCACTCGTAATGTAACAGCATTCGAAATTTTAATCTGAAATTATTTATCTGATATTCATCTAGATGCGAAATATGAGTTATAACAAAATCCCATCAATAAGCACTTTAGAGTTCCTGTAACTTTGAGGAAAATTTCGTACATCCTCCCATCCTGCATAAAAAATGCAACTTGGTAATCCATTTATCATTGCCCTACTTTGTCGAATGTTCAAATATGCAGCCATGGGCAGTGTTCCTGCTAGTCATAATTTCAACAAGGATATGTGGGCTTAGATAATGCAATTGTCCTGACTTAAGTAACACATCCGAAATACACATCGGGCATCCAACTACGCACAATCTTCAGGGCAGAAGTATGCATTAGCTCCTCCTTAGTACTCATTATCTACATTTTTCTCCATTCCAATTTTCGCCTAACGATTCCTTCATGGCCTACGATCACTTCGGGCCTAAACGCATTCGGCACTAGTGGCATGCGGACCTAACGGGAATAGAACCAGCAAATAAAGATCGGCGGGCAAACGTGGCCCAGCGACCACACGTAGTCTATAATCTGAGTTACTGGTCTAACCCTTTTTGAATGGAAAGTCTAAATCAATAATTATTTAAGTTTTCACTAGAAATCGAAGTGAGTAGCGGGTTCCAGTGAGCGGTATATGCCACAAAGATAAGAAAGATTGATGTGTACAAATGTGGTTTTAAAATTAACTAATTTGAAATAAAAGCATGAACGAGCCACCACATTATCCTTACCATCCTTGCCTGGGCAAAGTGTGCGGCTTATTTTCAAAAAGTTCTCATACCACCAAAAAATTCGCGTGTGCTCTTCTGAATTTATCGCATAATAAAAAAGAACCTCAATATTTGAGTCAAAAACGTTAAAGGAATATAGAGGTTGGTACTTGGAGATTGAAATGAATTTTCATGTTATGTATATTCTCGGCTTCAGTAAAGTCTTCATATTATTGTATTATTGACCAATTTTGAAACACTTTTGGTACTATTCCTACTCAATTCATTACATGAAAATTTATTGAGCCGAACACCAAAATATTGTCCAAATCAAAACAACTATCATGAGTCAAAAAAGTTATGTACCATTTTTTACCTCATTTAACTAAAAACATATCTTTTATAAGACATACTCTCCTGATTATACCTATTTCAATTATTTTTTATTATGCTTGATAATAGACTATATGTTAGTGTTTTCAAACTAGTAGTGCAACAACACATTCAACTTCAAGATGGTTTTGATTAGTTATTAACCAAACTGAACAAAAACATGATTTGTAACGAAAAAATACCAAATTTTCATATATTTTGTTGGTTAAACGATATTACTAAAGCAGAATTAATTTTTTCTTATTTTTAAACATTTGAAAAAGGTCTTCGCAATATTCTTTGTATTACGGCAAAAACAAACGGCAACAAAAATTTGTTTATTTGTTATTTGTTTTATTAACTTAGTCCAAATTTCTTAGTTATACTGTTGTATACCAAGTTTGAAAACACTAAATAGCTTCAAAACCATGTAAAAATGTTGGAATTGGTGGAAGTATTCCATGAAGCTATGTCCAAACATATGTGATTTTTTTTAGTAAAAATGATGGGAAAAATTGGAGAAAATTACTTTTTAACTAGACTAGTTTTTGATTTAGACAAATTTGATACTCTACAAAACACTCATAGGTTAGTTTTTGGAAAAAAAAAATTTTGGCTAAACGTTCAAAATTGGTTAGTAAATCGAAATTTGGTGACTTTAAATGAATGTCTTATTTTAAGCTTGAAAAAATTTCGCCTTCAAGCACGTTGCGTCACTCTAATCTTGAATATTGTAGTCAAACTGTGAAGTTTCCTCTTTTCAATGGTGATTTAAGTTCGGAAGAGCACAACGAATTTTTGGTTTGAGAACTTTTGAGAAAATAAGCCCGAGCACCGACCAGGTCTGAATTTTCCAGCAGGTGGCGCTAATGAGCATGGAACATTTGTTTTGCGGATAGCTTTCAGTAGCCTTGTGGTAAAACCTCGAAAACTTATGGTTCAAATACTTTCCAGCCCTTGCACTACTCAACAACAATTGCCGAGACGCCGTCTTTTCTAGTGGTTCAGGCTACAAAGCTATTCCGTAATCAGAATGGCCACCGCGTTTCCTGTCCTTGAGCTACTGAGCAATTCTTCCGAAGGCACCAACCTTCCCTATACATCAGGAATCTAAGATATCATATGTTACAAAGTTTGCACTTTCATCCCTCAAGGTTCATAAAGTGCAATTCAAAAAAAGCGCCCTTAATCGGCCAAGTTTCCAATAAAAGGATAATCCGTCAACTCCCAAAGGTAGATCGTTCTGAGTGCTGAAATTCGCCGAAGACGTACTGTGCTAATCTCAAAAACGCATGCGAGATATTCCAAACACCCCCTAATTGAGAAAACCCTTAAGCATGGGTTCTCCTATACACGCCGGGATTCCTAGAACGTCCCCACAACCATTGCCTAGTAAGGAAACCTGAACTGTACACTAAAACTAAATGTACCTAAATCGATTTAATTGTAATGGTTATCGACTCGATCAAAAAATTAACAGTGGAAAGAAAAGACTTGAACCAAGTGTGACAGCCAGGGTACCATAATATTGTGCTTCAAACCTTATTAGTTATTGATAAAATTGACTCCGCAAATGCTTAATAGTGCTTGAGCCTATGCATAGGTTTTAATGTGGAGAATATATATATCATGTCATGTAAATTCTGTATTGTCAGTAACAAATATTGAACGTGATTAACGATATTAAATTGTTTTATTTCCAGAATTATTCATAGCCCGCTAAATTGGGTCCTAAAAATGTTTAAAATGAATTCTGTTTTTATTCAATAAGTACGAAAGAGCATGTTCTTAGCAACTACTTTAGCAGTTTTCCAGTTCAAATAACGGCTATTACCCTTTTTTGAACTCATTTTAAAAAAAATGGTCAAATATGAACTTTGATACTTGTGATCTTTTTTTGACATTTCAACCTTTTCCGACAAAAATGCACAGGGCTTATAGTTTTAAACAACTGGGGTTGTTCCTATCTGACAATTTCGAAAGGGACACGAAAAACCTAATATACCAAAAATTTGAGTTTAAACCAAAGGGGTGTGACAAAACTCAAAAATCCTAAAAAAATGTTTTTTTGTTCCTTAAACCCAATGAAATAAATTAAAAATTGAGTTAACATGTGTTTCTGCCCTAAACTTAAGCGTTCGATAACTAAAATTGAGACAGGGCTTTGAGACCCGTATTCGTCTTTTTTGTCCTTATAGAGCTTTAATACTGCTGAAATGGAGCATTTTCAGTCGTAACACTTGCACGCAGGGCAAACTAAAATGCTAAATTAGTTTGCTTGGATCAAAATATTTTTGTTAATCTTCTTATTCAAACTCCCCGAGTTTCAGTTAATTTTAACAAAACCAACATTTAATCGAATTTTGATGGTATATGTCTTCTGTCAATCATTATAAATGGAAGGCCGTTTCAAATACCTTGATTTAACAATTCGAATTTTTTGAATTTTTACCAAAAAAGCGTAAAATCAAAACGGGAATTCTAAGATTTCTCTTTGTTTTTGAATCAAACATGTAGCAATCAACCATATTTGATGGAAATTTTCCTGATATTTGAGGATTTGAGAGCACCGTGTGCGTATTGAGAGTGAGTGTTGGTGCACGGGCACGCGGTTTTGCCATTGACCTTATATTACCGCTAGCACGCTGGAGTCCTATTTCGAGAGAGAGAGCGCCTTTGTGTAGAACCGTGTGAAACGGAAGCTACCACACCGTTTTGGTTTTGCTCGCTGTTCTACCCCGTTGAATACCAACCC
>NW_018736481.1:170561-204549 GCF_002204515.2 Aedes aegypti
GAAAATTTTATTTTATTTTTGTCCATTCATTCGTTAGCTACAATTATCTGGTATGTAATAAATTCTTTGAATATTTTTATCACTGCATTATTTGTAAAACTAACAACTTGAACGCACGCTGCTAACTTATTTGCAAATACTGCAGCTAAACCTTCACAGGTTCATTTTCCTACTCAAACATGATCATGTGATGGCAGAAGTTTGATTAAATGTAATTAAGACATATTCAAAAAACCTACTTAAAAAAAAGTGATGTTTTGACCATGTGATATTTTCTATCCCATTACTCACATCAATACTGGATTCCTAGATGTCACATAACACCTAAAATGTATGAATGATAGATATACACTGTACTAAGGTTCTCTAATATAACTGATTGAAAAATCAATTGATTTTTTGCAGACAAGAACAATTGCTAAAATCTGCTCAATTTTCAACGTATTTTTAACACATGGAAAAATACACTCCATCATTCATAGCCCTACTATGAATATTATACAGGAACGCCATAAATGTTTATGTTTTTACAATCTTAAGATCATAAATGATCCATGAAAGGGTAAAGGAGTGACAAACAAGACATTTTGTGTTTTGATTTATGACCTATGGGCGGTACCACTGTGCGTTGTATTCCTGAGATGGAGGGGGAGGTGGTTGGGCTTGAGTGTTGCACATGGGATCCGACAGTTTCGATCTCGGTGGGCCGCAATTCAAGTTTCGGTGAAATGATTCGCACTCACTCACTCACTCATTTCATTTCACCGAAACTTGAATTGTGGCTCTCTGGGATCAAAATTGATCGATTTTGTGTGCAGTACTCAAGCTTAACCATCTGCTTTTCTATCTTAGGAGGATAGAGCATGGTTGTAGTAGTGCATGGCTTCGTAGTTCGGAAAATGTTATTTTCGGGGAAATGAGTCTGAGCAACACTGCCAGGGATTCCACCAAGAATTTCAATTTGTATTGTATTTCAAATATTTATCAAAATTTCCTAAAAGATTTCACCAGAAAGCCTTCAGGGATTTCACATAAAATACTGCAGGGGCCTTCCTTATTCTAGTGGGTAGAGTCCGCGGCTACAGAGCAAAGCCATGCTGAAGTTGTCTGGGTTCGATTCCTGGTTGGTCCAGGACCATTTCATAATGGAAATTTCTTTGACTTCTCTGGGCATAGAGTATCATCGTACCTGCCACACGATCCAGCTTTGGCAAAGAAAGCTCTCAGTTAATTACTGTGGAAGTGCTCATAAGAACAATAAGCAGAGATGCAGGCTACGTCTCAGTGGGGACGTAATGCCTAGAAGAAGAAGAAAATGAAGAAGAAGATGATGAAGAAGAACTGCAAAGAATTCATCAATTCCTTCACGGGATTCTATAAGGAATTTCGTAAGATATTCCGCTTGTAATTTTTTGAAAGGTTCGCCCAAGTTATCCTTCGGGATTCTTCTTGGGAGTCTTTATAAATTATTTTATGAATTTCTCCAGTGTTTCCTTAAATGATTCTTCCCGGTATCCCTGAAGGGACCCTATGAGGCATTAATTTAGGAATTATTTCAAACAATCTACCAGAAATTCCTCCGAGGATACATAAAAAACGTTTATCCATTAATTCATTCCAGTACTTCTTGCAGGACTTTTTACAAGGAATCCGCCAAGAACTACCTTAGAGAATCCTTTAGGAACTTCTTCAGGAAGTTCTTCCATAGATAAATTTAATAATTTCACCAGAGAATTCTCTGGGAAATTCTCCAGTGATCTGTTTGGTGTTTCGTTCAAGGATTGTTCAAGAAATTTCTCCATGGATTATACCAGAAATTTTCCTAAAAAATTCTTCACGGTTACTTCAGGGATTCAACCTGGAGGTATTTAGAGAAATGCTTTTTTCAATTCTCTGAATAAATATCAGTGTAATCCATAAATGACTAATCTTTTAAATTTTGTTGGAGCTTTCTGAAAAATTACCTATAGTTTAGAAAGGAAGAATTTTTATGTCTTGGTGGAATTCCGGGAAAATTCTCTCGCGGAAATATTGGTGGTTTTACAGAAAAAAAATCTATCTATCTATATCTAGAGGAATTTCTGATAATCCTGAATAAATTCTAGGAAGAGAAATCCAGTAAAACCTTTGAAGTATTTTCTGGAAGAACCTCTGAAGAAACTCTGGAAATTTTTCTGGTGGAAATTCTGGCGGAACTCTGGTGATATTCCCAATGTTAACCCTAGAGGAACTCCTGGGGAAATATCTTTAAAACATACCGCTCTTGAAAAATCACTGGTGAAGTCTCTAAAGGAATTGCTAGTGGAATCTTTATGGGGCATTGTGGTCGAATCCCTTGAGAAATTCATTATGGAAAACATTTTGTTGGAATCCTTGAAGGATTTTTACCAGAATGTTTTGGAAGAATCGACGGAGGTGTTTTTTTTTGAATCTACGGTAAAATCACTGAAAAAATCACTGGCGGAGAGTCTCTGAAAGAATTTCTGGTGGAATCCCTATAAGAGTTTAAGTTGAAATCCTCATCCTAAGTCACTTGTTATCCTGATGGAAATCCTGAAAAATTACCTACCACTTGTTATCCTAATGGAAATACCTGAAAAAATCCATGGAGGAACCTCTGGTGGAATCCTTAGAGAATTCCTGGAAAGATTTATGTAGGGCATTTTTAGTTAGAATCCTGAGAGAAAATCCTAGTGGAATTCATGAAGGAATTCTTGGTGGAATGTATGAAGGAATTCTTAGAGGAATCCCTAAAGGATTTTTTTTAAATCCCAGTAGGAACTCTCGATAGAGTCACTGGAGGATATACTGGTGGAATTCCTAATTATTAGGGTTAGGAGTAGTTTCTGGTAAAATCCCTGGAGGAATTCCTGATAACTCCCACGAATCCCTGTAGATATTTTGCGAGAAATTCCTTTAAAAAATGTTTGAGGATTTCCGGGATTAAACTTCCAGGTGGAATCTCTGAAGGAACTCCTGATGAAATCCCCAGAAAAACTCTGATGGAAACCCTACAGGCACTACTGTTAGAATTCCTATAGGAATTCGTGATGTAATACCTGGAGGAAATCCTGATGAAATCCCTTGAAGATCTCCTGATAAAATCCCTGGAGAAAGTCCAGGTTGAATCTCTATATATTGAAGATACTCCTGATAAAATCCCTTGAGGAACTCCAGATAGAATCCTTTAGAGGAATTTCGTTCTAGGGATATCATAAGGTGTTCCCTCAGAGGAACATCTTATGATATCCCTAGAAGAAATCCTGAGCAACTCTTGATATAATCTCTGGAGAAATTCCAGGTAGAATCTGTGAAGGAACCTTTGATGGAAAATCTGGAGAAATTCCTGATGTAATCCCCAGAAGAACTCTGATGGAAGCCTTACAAGAACTCCTTTCGTAATCCCTAGAAAATCTCCTGATGGAATCCCTATAGGAACTCCTAATGTAATCCCTGGAGGAATTCCAAGTGAAATCTCTGAACTTATTTTTTGGGAAGTTTGATTTCTCCGTGTACCTCATGCTGCCGGCTACAAACACTTCAAATTCATCTTACTTTATGAAACGAAGCCAAACTTTGAATTTTCAAGTGCACAAGACTGGAGAATCTGACAACAGTTCGCGTTGAAAACCAATCATATTGATTGCTTGGTGGTGACCAATAGGATAAATTTTGAACGCGGAGCGTTGTTTGGTTCTCAAGTCTTGTGCTCTTGAAAATTTGAGGTGTGGCTTTATTTTATAATCACCTTAATACCTACTCACCTGTAATACAAACCTGAGAATACAAACCATTCACCATAAAGCATTCTTGGATTGCTTTGATCTAGAATAGAATGAGCGGTGTTGAGCAAAAACGTTTTTTTGAACCACACCAATGCGTATCTATGATATCAATGAAATCAATTCATCGGGCAGAATTTAGTTGGTGGTGGTGGTGTGGTCATTTTATTTTACAATTCCGTATTTCATATTTCCGCCAAATGTCTTAACATGGCCCTCAACATTCTCTTGGTAGAATAGTTAGTTAGGATTGACATTGTAGAATTCGATAAACTTCTGTCAACATCTGTTTTTTCCAGGTTACCATAAAATTATGAAAAGGAGTATGTTTATTATCATTGAAAGTTTTGGATAGATGAAGAATTCAGTCCCCGGTTCCTCTTCCTACGCTAATGTCCACCGTAGTCCTGCTTCGCTACGGATTCTTCCGAGAAACAGCAATGAGCTACGGTTTCAACCTACGAAAACAGTGTCTTGGGTTCAGCATGGGTCTAGTGAGTTAAAAATATGCGTGCGTTCTGTAGGATTGCTCAAAAATCTTCAGGACATGACATAGAAAGGATCGCTTGTTGATTTCAAAAAGCTCCATTCCAAAAAATCTCAATAGATGTTTGCAAAAGACCAATCCTAGCAATCCGCTTCGACGATAAAACTATGAAGAAATGAGATCGATTGCACTACGAGGGAACGTGTGTGCGATTCCGGGCTTAGATAAAATCGATTCCCAATGATTCCTCCGGTTCCGAAGACACCAGAAGTAGGTACCTACATATCGTCATCCGTCAGTGCCAGAGTGGGGGCGAAGGTGCATTTGAAAAAATGACAACGATTGGAATCGAATCGTCGAAAGACGATCTGGATGATGATGACGATGACGACGACGACGACGACACTAAGAGCGGCATCTTTCGTCGCCAACATCAGTCAGTGATTTAGAACTGAAAGCGAAACGAATCGAGCAAGGAATATCGTTTGCGATTTAATCTGCTGGGCGCATGAATGCATGCATGTGCACTAAGGTGACCCATTTTTAAATGAAAAAAATCAAGGTGAAAAATGTTTCGAACCCTTAGAAGCTATTGTGAAAATTTAAGCGGAATCCGTCAACTCTAAGAGGGGGGGGGGTCTAAGCAAGCTTGAAGTTTGTATGAAAAGAGATAATCAAATATATGTGAAAAATAATTCAAAATATATTTTCGACTATGGACGGTGTTCAGTTCGAATAATTTCTTTCATTATTGATTTGAAGATTCCCCAATCAATATAGAACTAACTGCAAACTGGAGTGTTTTCTTTGACCCTTCTAACAACAGGTTCATTTTTTTTACTTAAGAATTTATTCAAATCGCGATTGTTTTTAAGTTTCTTGACATTTTTGCAATTCTTTTTACAAATTCTCAAAAAAAGATTTTCTATTTTTGGAACTTGTGTCGATATTGTCCATTGGTAATCTTGTTAGAAGGTATACCCCGCCAACTATGACCAAAACACAGTAGCTTCTGGTCGAAATTATCAATATATGGGTTATGTTTGTAGTTTGATCATTACGGACCACCCTAATGTGCACAGTGCGAGTTCTCTCTACCGTTTGTCGTTTGAGTTCTTAGAAGAGACAAAAAAAAGATCATCGGTTGGGAGTGGGGATTGGATTTCGATGTATTATGCGGTGCACACAGTCTTGAGCGAATTCAAATCTAATGCAATCACGATTTCTTATTTTAGCTCCCAGTAGCACATTGCATCGTGAGCCGAAGACTTCCTTTGGCAGCCGACGAGTTACTGTGATCCAGGATGATAGACCATGTAAGATACTTTATTGGTTCTTTTATGGATTCTTTATGTGATTGACTGAGCAAACAGAATTGGAAATAGGGTTCGGGGTTGGAAACGGGAGGAATGATTCGAAATTATTCACGGAAAGTGCACTGCTGCCTGAAATCAAAGCGGCACTGAATGTTTTATGTTGCTAACACTGAAGTAAGTGAACTGTAGTAATAATACAAAGTTTTAGAATAGTTTTTGAAATCCAATTCCAGATAGAAGTCTTCCAAGAAGGGTTCATCAAGCTAATCAAGTATTTTGGAAGCACTGGTGTAGCACTAAGGCAGCGTCCATTAATTATGTAACGCTAAAATTGGAAATTTTCGACCCCTCCCCCCCCTCCATAACGCTTTTTGTATGAAAAATTTTAAATTTTTGTATGAGTCGTAACGTTTGAGCCTACTCCCCCCCTCCCCCTAGAGCGTTACGTAATTTATGGATGCCGCCTAATCGCCATTTTATCATTTACTCACGATACTATACATTAGGGTGCCAATGAAAATCGATTTTTCGAATTTCAAAAAATGGTAGTGCTCGAAAGTTTTGTCTCCTCTAAAAAAAAGTTAACAACAAAACAGTTTTCTAGAAAGCCTCTCATTGCACAGTGGTACCACCCGTAGGTCATAAGTCGAAAAACAAAATGTCTTGTTTGTCACTTCTGTACCTTTTCATGGATCAATTATGATCTCGAGAATGTCGAAACATAAACATTATAGATGTTCCTGATGATATTCATAGTAGGACTATGAATGATTGAGTCTATTTTTCACGTGTTAAAAATACGTGTATAATTAAGCGATTTCAGCACTTTGTTAATTGTCTTCGCAAATCAGAATCAATTGGTTTTTCAATCAGTTTAGATTACAGAATCTTAGTACAGATGTATATCTATCGCTTCCGCAACATTTTAGAATGTTATTTGGCATCTAGGAGTCAGTATTGAGGTTAGTTGTGACGATAGAAATATACTAACTTCGTAACTACATCACCTTATTGGAAGTACGTTTTTGAATATGTTCTTAATCACATTAAATCAAACTTATGCCACCAAATGATCATGTTGGAGTAGGAAAATGAACCTGTGAAGGTTCTAGCTGCAAATATTTGCAAATAAGTTAGCAGCGTGCCTTCAAAGTTGTAAGTTTTTACCAATAAAGGCGATGATAGAAATATTCATAGAATTTATTTCACACCAGTATATTTGTAATCAACTGGAATAAATAAACAAAGTAATGAAATTTTCACTACTAATATTTCAATTCAATATGAAACACTTGCAACATAGTATGTTGATTTAGTAAGTAGTTGGAATGAGGGCGCTGAGACAATAAATACTATTAAATTTGTAATTGTACATCAATAATTGTAATGTATATGACATGACTTCCCAAGGTGTGGGGGAAACGACATGAAAATGTTCTTGTATTTATTTTGAGCATCAAAACAAGATATTCAACAACATTGCAGTATCTAGAGATCCAGCACAAAGAAAATGTTGAAAAAAACAAAAATATTAAGAAGCAACAAAATATTAACAAATACATAATTCATTAGTTATTTCTTAGTTGTAAGTATTTGAAACATAAGGTTGATTACATTAAGTGCCATGTTCATTATTTGGTTTTAGTAGAGATTGGATGTGAAATTGGCATTATCAGTTAATAAGTATTTCAAGTTTCTAATTGGTATGCACATCTTCGGCACTTAGAAAAGTGTTCAATAGCTTTTTAGATCCACATACCAAAAGTAGGCTTATGAGCATGTGGAGCAACTCTGAGCAAGAAATCTTCTCAAGTTGGACAATAACCATCCTAATTATTGCTTTTAATGTATAGATTTAATGAAGCTTTCCATATTAATTTCCAAATATTAAATACTTTAGCTAATCTTGGACACGGGAGAGAGAGATAATTGCAAAGTCGGTTTTATGCGCATATAATAATTCATATAATAGAGCCTTCGCAATATGATCTCCGCATCCCAATCAGAATTTTCGAAGTGATATCGATGACGACATCAACCTCTACGAAGTTTTAACAGTCAAAAATAATTTATTTGGCAATTTCTGATGGTATTTGGAGTCGGATGTCGAGTAAAATGATTTATGACTGCTTCGTAGAACAAATGGAACTACTGTGCATTGTTAGAAAGGTCCTTTTGAAAAGTTTTGCCTGATTTTCATTCGGACTGCAACACTTCACTAAGCTGAACCAGTTCGGAGTCCTCGTCTCATACAAAATCCGCTTGCTACTTCGTGATTTCAGATGCATTCATCTCAGAGATCAAGCATTGAGCCTCAGTGGAAAGGTCACTTATTATAATTTATTATTATAATTTAGTTTTTGCAAATTCCGAAGGAAATTCCAGAGAAAAGTCTGAAGGAAATTCTAGAGGAAATACCGAAGGAAATTCCAAAGGAAATTCCAACGGAAATTCCAGAGGGAATTACGAAGGAAATTCCAGTGGAAATTCTGAAGGAAATTCCAGTGCAAATTCCGAAAGAAATTCCAGATAAAATTCCGAAGGAAATTCCAGAGGAAATTTCGCAGGAAATTCTAGAGGAAATTCCGAAGGAGATTCCAGAGGAAATTCCGAAGGAAATTCTAGAGAAAGTTCTGAAGGAAATTCCAGAGAAAATTCGAAAGGAAATTCCAGAGAAAATCCCGAAAAAAAATCCAGAGGAAATTCCAAAGGAAATTCCAGAGATAATTTCGAAGAAAACTCTAGGGGAAATACGGAAGGAAATTCCAAAGGAAATTCCGAATGAAATTCCAGAGGTAATTCTGAAGGAAATTCCAGAGGAAATTCCGAAGGAAATTCCAGAGGATATTCCGAAGGAAATTCCAGAGAAAATTCCGAAGGAAATACCAAAGGAAATTCCAGAGAAAATTCCGAAGGAAATACCGAATGAAATTCCAGAGGAAACAAAAATTATAGAGGTACTTCCGAAGAAAATTCCGAAATAATTTCAAAGCTTCAAAAGAAATTCCAAATGAAATTCCGAATCAAATTTAGCATGAAGCTCCAAAAGGAATTCCAAAGGAAACTCCGGAAGAAATTCCGAAGCAAATTGCAAAGTTAATTTCGACGAAAATAACGTAGAAAATTCCAAATCAAATCCCGAAGGTAGCTCCCAAAAGAAATTCCAAACGAAATTCCAAAGCAAATCCCGAAAGAAATTCCAAAGCAAATTCAAAAGGAAATTCCGTAAAATAAATCCGAATGGATTTTTGAAGGATGTTCCGAAGCAAATTCCAAAGAAAACTCTGGCGAAAATTGCGCAGAAAATTCCAAATGAAATTCCGAAGCCAGCTCTAAAATAAATTGCAAAGGAAATTCCATAAGAAATTTCAAAGGAACTTCCGAAGCGACTTCCAAAGGAAATTCCGAGGGCAATTCCAGAAGAAATTCCAAAAGAAATTCCAAAGGAAACGCCGAAGAAAATTTTGAAAAACTGAAGAAGGAAATTCCGAAAGTAATTCCAAAGAAATCCAAAATAACTTCCTGAAGCAACTTACTGAAAGAAATTCCAAAGGAAATTCTGAAGTAAATGAGATATGAAGTTCCGAACAATACAAAGGAATTGTAAAGGATACTCCTAAGAAAATTCCGAAAAAAACAATTCGAAGGAAATTCCGAGAAAATTTAACGGAAATTCCGATGAAAATTACGTAAAACAGTCCAAAGGAAAATTCCGTAAAAAATTCCAATCAAAACTTCTAAATAAAATTTTGAAATCTCCATAGGAAATTCCAAAGGTTATTCCAAAGGAAATTCCAAGGAAACTCTATAACAAATTTGGAAGTAAACTTCAAACGAAATTCCGAAAGAAATTTCAAAGAGAATTTTGAAGGAAGTAATAAAGGAATTCCAAAGGAAATTCTGAAGAAAATTTGATAAGTAGCCTCAAAGAAAACTGCAAAAGAAATTTAAAGGATACTCCTAAAGAAATTTCGACGGAAATTCCAAGGTTAATTCAGAAGGAAACTAAAAAAAAATCAACGGAATTTCCGAAGCAAATTTCAGAGGAAATTCTGACGAAAACTGCGTAAAAAATTCCAAAGCGAATTCCGAAAAAAAATCTAAAGGAAATTCCGAAGAAAATTCCGTGGAAAATTTCAAAGGAAATTCTGAAAACTCCATAGGAAATTCCATAAAAAATTCAAAGCAAATTCCGAATGAAATTCAAACAGGAATTTCTAAGGAAATTTCGAAGAAAAAATCACAGTGCCAAAAGAAATTCCAAGGAAACTCGATGGAAACTTTTCAAAATATAAGGGAAATCCCGAAAAAAAAATTAAAAAAAAAACTGAATAAAATTTTAAAAGAAATTCTGAAGCACATTCCAAAAGACATTCCGACGACATTTCTGAAAAATATCCAAAGCATATTCAAAAGGGAATTTCTAAGGAAATTCCAAAGAAAATTCCAAAGCAAATCCCGAAGCAAATTGTAATGAAAAAAAGGAAGTTAAAAAGAATTTTCGTAGAAAATTTCTAAAGAATTTTCTATGGAATATCCAAAGCAATTTGTAACGGAAAACGACCATTATGCTGAATGATTTTTTTTCGATTTAATTCATATTTATTTCATGTTTGATTTGGGGGGTACAATTATTCTTACATCTTAATTGGTCGGCCAGGGGCCTTTCAATCTTGGTCGTTTTGATATGGTGTTGTGGAATTTAAATTTGATTATTCTAATTTGACAATTTGGCTCTTTGGAGCTCTGGTGATTTTTAAAAATTTGATAACCTTACTACTATATACACAAGCAAAACTAAATTTGATAACCTAGGGGGGTTATGCTGAATGATCGTTTATGCCAAACTTGTGCCAAACGACCATTATCCTAAATGATCGTTATGACAAACGACTTATTGCCAGATTGACCTCTATCAGGGTGTCCTACTCTTTTACAGAAATGAAATTCCCTGAGATTTCCAGGTTTTCCAGGTCAAAAAAAATCCAGGTTGTATAAATTCTCCCAAAATGCATAACTGATTAACGAATAGTTCATTTTGCATGACTAAAATTATTTTTAAAAGTATTTTTCATTTCGATAAACAAAAATTTTTATTTTTGGTTTGTTCTAAAACGTGTAAACAGCATCAGAAAAAACAAAATAAAAATTCGATGATTTTTTTTATTTCCACAAAAAAAAAATATTTTTATCAAATAATCTAAAAATACCTCAAAATAAGAGATGAAAGAAAATAGTCTATCCGAACTTAAGGAAAAAATCTTTCCTCGAAATGGGATTTTGTATTATGGACATCAGCGATACACCCACAAAATTTCTCTAGAGGGCGTTTTGTTTTTTTTTAAGATTTTGTCTTGGGGAAATTGGGTCTGGTAGCGTTGATCGTCTTGGAAATAGAATTTTAAATACCTCTTGCCTGAAAAAAAAACAGACATGAACCAAAAATAATATAAAACAGTCATGAATCATGGATATGAAAAGAAACCCCAACATGAACCACGTCATGAGATTTTAATTCCTCATTTGAACAGATTAATTCCTCTAAGAATGATTTTAAGAATTTTTTGGAGTCTTTGACGTTACGACAAGTTATCCTGCTGTTTTTACTGTGGATTTCTTTCCACTTCCCACGAGTTTGTTTGTGTTTTTTTCAAAGAATTTCCTAAGAAGCCTCTTCCTAAGAATTTAGTTTTGAATACCCTTCAAGAACTCAATCTGGCGTTTTCTGGGAATAAACCATATAATTACTTCGGGATTACATCAGGACTCTCTCCAAAGACCGTTGGAGAAATTTCCTGAGACTACAGGTTCTCAAGAAATGTATCCATTGATTTCCCTAGTACTCTCTTCAAATTTCCCGTTTAGAAGATCTTCAAAATTCAAAATTCATTCAGTAATTCTGTTATTTTTTTTCTATTTCCCCAAAGAAATCTAAAAAAAAATTTAGTCTGTCTGTTACGGGGTCATGTCGACCAAAATTAAAATGTGTAAATTTGTGTAATCATCTATCGTTAATTATGTGTGTAGCCATAAAATATATATGCCTATGCGAAGTTAGCCCTCCATCTCCTGCTGACAGCTGTCAATGTCAATCCGCTCGCACACACATCAGCACACGCACAGTTTCCCGGTAGGACTTGCGACCCAAACCATTCCAGAAATTTCTCTAGGAAAATGTCAAGAGTTTTATTCAGATTTGTTTGGAAGAAATTTTGAGAAAAATCCGCGTGGAATTTCTAAAGAAAAATTTTTGTTTGTCTTCTAAGTATGCCTTGATGAATTCTTACGAGGATCTCTGAAAATACTACTGTATTCTTGATGAAATCATTCTTAGGATTTTCTGATGCGGAACCTTGAATGACGTTTTGAAGAATCCATGGAGATTGGAAATATTATTTGAAAAACTATTAGACAAATGTTTGAACCATATCAATTATAGTTTTGTAGAAATGCTGAGAGAAAGTTCAGGGGGGAACTTAATAAGGAATTCCAGGTCAATTTTTTGAGGAATTCTTGGAAAAAAATCATAAAATATTTCATCGAATAATGTCTGAAAGAAACAATTCTAAGCAATTGTATAGAATACATATGAAAAATGAAAAATCGGCGTTATCGAAAACTATAGAAAAAAACCTTTGTAGAAGAACTTCATTAGGATATGTGATAAAATCTCATAGGAGTAACAACTGAAAAAATCGCTGAATGAATCAGTGGAAAAACATTTGGAAGAAATCCTGAAATAATCACTTTTTTCAGAGTGATCTATGTGAAAATTACTAGAGGTACTAGAGCTTTGCAACAGCTCTACGATTTCTTGACAAAATTTTTGAGGGAATTCATTTGAGCATCCCTTAAAAAAATTGCTGATAGCATCCCTCGAGAAGTTCATAAAGATATACCATAAATAATCACTAGAATACCTGAAGCATTCCTGGAAATTCGGATAAATAAAAATCGTTAAACAAAATTTGAGGACTGAACATATCTAGTTGCTTCTTGACAGCGGCGCAGCCGAAAAATTTTTATGATTGAAAAAGATTTTCTGTCACAAAAAGGATATATTCTACTTGTATCACTGATTCAACTAAATTTCCCTGATGGTGGCCGAAACTCCCTGAGAATTCCAGGTTTATTCCAGGTTGAAAAAAAAATCCCTGATAATCCCAGGTTTTCCCAGGTTTTTTCCAGGTAGTAGACACCCTGTCTATGCCAATCCTTCTACTCTATGACACGACCCCTACCCCGAATGTCATTACCCTCGAACGCCATTACCCCGAAAGCTATTACCCCGAATGGGTCACTACCCCGAACGCCACTTTGACTTTGACCTAACAATGTAATATTCAAATATTGGAAGATGAAAAAGGAGCTAGCTTTTCAACAAAGAATTTTTACCCATAATGTTTCGTTTGGATTTGTTCTTTAATTTTGGTGAGATTCACACATCCACACTGAAATGCTCTGAAGAACAACCTTTTGGACGCCCACTATCCCACTTCCTTCACATTTTTTCAGATGTCGGTCTACTTCCAACAGATTTTGCGTCAATGGAATTGCAATGGAAAACCATCCTATTAATATCGCTGCAAGTAGAGTGATTCAAGCAACAGCACCAAAATTTGGTAAATTTTTTAATTCATTTTTTTCTATTGAGCTGAAACTTTGCACAGTTTTCCAGTTCCATCTAAATCGTCATTTTCCGATATCAAATCTTCAAGTTGAGTCACGACTAACTTTTCAAAAGGGTGTATGTGAAAATGGTTCAAAAATATTCAAAAAACTGCACAGCAAAAAACGGTTCGTTCGATTGTTAGACAACTAAAGAAACAAAGTTAGACAACTAAATAAAGATTCCAAAAAAAATACACACAGTAAAAAAAAATTTTTTTGCAATAAAAAACATATTTTTTGACAACAAAAACTCAAATATCTCAAAACCCTATCGGAATACCAACGTAATTTTTTGAGGGAAAACGGTCCATTATATTAGCTATCTACCATAGAAATTTGGTGATGGTAAACCAATAAACAAAAAAAGTTATGACATTTCAAAACATGTCATAATTTTCACATTTAGTAGAAAAAAAATTTTTTTTCGGTGTAAATTATTACGGGGAACCGCAGTTTGTTGCTAATTTTATTGTTAAGGGCCTTGCGTGAATTAAACAAGTCGTTTTCATGTATTCATTAGTATTTATGTTTATTATATGTATAAATATTATGTATATGTATAAATATTATATGTATATGTATATATGTATAAATTAAAATGAATTAACAGATTACACGAAAATAATTTTTTTTTTTACCAGGATATTTTTTTTTAGAGTATGATCGATGAGTTTCTAAATGTTATATAAAACTTTAAAAGTTTTGGATTTGGGTATGCGTTATGAGATCATGAAAACATTTTATTAATACTTATTTATTTATTGTTATTCAATTTTTTTTACAATATCACTTTTATTCCGGAGTCACTTTTATTCCAGCTATCCCTTCGTTGAAGCGTTCGATGTTGACCTTCTGGATGCACTCATCTTCTGATTGATTTGTTGAAACAGATGTCGCTGATGGTACCGTGGCAAGACTATCTGCACTTGGTACTTCTGGTAACTCCTCAGTTGTTGTCGGTGCATCTAGTAATTCCTCAGTTGTTGTTGTTTTCGAACTTCCTGCAACCTGATCCACCGATGATGTACAGATTTGCCCGTTTGTCAACGTTTAAACGGCAGGACGTACAAATGCGTAAATTTGTATTCAATGTAGACATTGGAGCATAACCAGCCGCTTTCAGTTTATCTATGGTGCTTTCGGTGAGATTTCGTAGCTCTTTCGAACACTTTTTTTCTGCAAACGGCCTGCAACAGTTGAGAAAGCGACTACTCATGTTGCTCGTTAGATTTTAATAAACAAAATCACTTTTAAGTTTTTACTGACTAGTTTGGTGTCGTTTGCTTGACTGAAGAAAATTTTACAATTAAATCTTTTATAACCATAGTGGTAGTATATTTTTAGCTTTTTCGTGAGTATGTTCATGGTATGTACCTATCATGTTTTTGATGTTGTTGAAGTTACTCGCTTTCTCCCAAATATGATTAACAAAGTCTATTCTCTACCAAGGCGGGTCTATACCCAGGTGTAATCAGATTTTAACTTTGTGGAGAAAACCAGCGCCGAGAAAACCGACCTGCTTTACGTATACTAGATCACCTGGGTATAGACCCGCCTTGTTCTCTACGAGGTAAACTTTTTGCAGGTAAACTAGTCGTATACCTGTATAGAAAACTTTTTTTGTAGCTTTTGTCTTCAATATTAGATTTCTTATAGGTTTCTTTTATCAAAAGGTTTCAACACTATTGAGAGAATTTTTCTTCAGGTACGTACAATAAAAAATATGACACTATCAAGACTTTAGATCACAACACTGGATCGCGTCTAACTTTCTAATAGATGCTATAATAGTTATGAATAATTAAATAAAAAATCATGAAAACAACTTGTTAACCTCATGTGGTACCCTTAACAAAAAAATTCAGCAACAAACTGCGGTCCTAAAAAAAATTAACAATGAAAAAAACAAATTTCACTAAGTGTCAAATTTGTGAAATATTTGAAATGTCATAACTTTTTTGTTTATTGGCTTACCATCACCAAATTGTTATGGTAGATAGCTAATATAATGGACCGTTTTCCCTCAAAAAATTACGTTGGTATTCCGATAGGGTTTTGAGATATTTGAGTTTTTGTGACAAAAATGATGTTTTTTAATGCAAAAAAAATTTTTTTTTTACTGTGTGTATTTTTTTTTGGAATCTTTATTTAGTTGTCTAACTTTGTTTCTTTAGTTGTCTAACAATCGAACGAAACCGTTTTTGCTGTGCAGCTTTTTGAATATTTTTGAACCATTTTCACATACACCCTTTTGAAAAGTTAGTCGTGACTCAACTTGAAGATTTGATATCGGAAAATGACGAATTTAGATGGAACTGAAAAACTGTGCAAAGTTACAGATATTTTTGAAATGGTCGATCAGAATCGACTTGGCATGCCTCCGTGGAATCCCTCAGTATTGTTCTATGGAACCTGCTCAAAGACAAATCTGATAGACAATCGTTCTGCTGTGTCGTAGAAAGGCTAATATACTTGTACAATGTCGGGAAAACAGCGGCTTCTGACGCTACAAAACTTAATTTTTTTGAGGGATCATTCAACTGGATTTCGATAAGATAACCACAAAAATTAGTTGTGTTTGATTCAAGACAATGGAGAAATGATGATGGCAGAAAAATGATGAGAAGTTCCATAAGAGACCTGGCTAATTTTAATACAAGAAGATAAAATTTCTGATTAAATATAGAGTAACATTAACTTCAGTGAATGCCTTGGGAAGCTTTAAAAAAAATGCTTGCGGCTATGACGCGAACAATCACTTTAACAACGTGATGCTATGGTACAACCTATATTCATAAGAAAGTGGAATCTTCGCTTAAAAACCAAATTGAAATATGAATACCTCCTAGGAGTCCAAATACTGTTGAACACGAAGCTGTTCAGCAAGACTTTAATGAGGGTTATGAGTTAGAATTCCTTCGGTGGCGAAGGACCTTTAATGCATTGACAATTTCCTTGACTTTCCTGGGCACAGAGACACCTGTAGAAAATGCTAAATTGACTAGGAATTCTCTCATTCAATAAAAGGTATTTTATTAAAAGTCCATTCACAAATTCCATAACACTAAAAGGGGTGGGTGGTAATCCTCAAAATGTTACAGCTTATGAAGAATTCGTGGAATTTTCCTAACAAAAAGTGTTACAAGAGGGTGGGTGAGTGTCGAAATTGACTAGTTTTTACATTATGTAATTAGTGAATGATCCCTTGAATTGGGTAAGTGATCACTGAGCTGAGAAACAGACACTATTCCAGAAAAAAAGGAAAAAGATAGTTGCTAATAAGATATTTCGAAAGAATAGAAGACATATGAAAGAAGGGAAATATATGATGAAAGTTCTACCGAAGAATTTGATGCACCATTAAGTTTACATTAGAGTCGCATACATGAATGGTCAATATTTACAACGGTATGGTCAGCATTTTTTTGCCCGAAAAACAAGATACTGATACAGTGCATACTATTCAGCATAATTGCTCATTCTGGACAGTGGCATTCGGGGTAGTGACCCATTCGGGGTAGTGACTCGTTCGGGATAGTGGCGTTCGGGGTAATGGGATGGAGCCGAATTTATGCCAAATGACCACCCACCGTCAAAACAGTTCGAACGGTCTCACAATGAATCCAATTTGAGCCAGTTTTTCCCGGCAACACATCTCACTGTGCGACGAAGGTGTTTTAGATACCTGAGCGATTCCCCTCGGATCCCGCCCCTCGCTCCGCCGCCGCCGCCACCGCCGCCACAGCCAGACATCGTTAATTTATGTTATTCATAACAAGTGACATAAGCCCCCGTGAACACGCGGGAGTTGACGCGCGATCTATTGAGCTTGATCATGCAGCAGTCAGTTCTGGGCACTCTGTATAGTAAAGTCGGGCAGTTTCGCAGCTGTTGGGTCCGTTCCGTTTACTTGAAGGGGTGCTCCCAGAGCGCGATTTGGAAAATGATTTATTACCGGACACTTGCCTGGGCTCGTTTATGTTGCCGTGGATTGTGGCACTTTTACCCGAATGTCGTTTCTCCGAATTTCATTTCTCAGGACTTCGAATGACCCATTTCCCCGAAAAATGATGTAGCTTCAGAAAGTATAAAAATAGTCTTTAGTGACAGGATTGTATTCGTATTTCGGAGAAACGGGCTATTCGGTGAAACGAGCTATTCGAGAAAATGGAGTATTCAGGGAAACGGGATATTCGGAGAAACGGCATTCGCGAAAAGGTGGCACAACTCGTTGCCTTTTTATGAAAAGCTTCGAATCTAGAGAAGAAGGGGGGACTCCTTTGATTGACGGCTTCGCTAAGGGTCTTTTGGGGTGGACTCTCGGACAGCTTATGTACGCGAAAGAACGTTGAACCGGTTGACCCTCGGACCCCGGAGCGGACGTAGAAAATCGATTTTTCCATTGATTGGTCCGCATTTCGAACCGAACGTGTGCATTCATTTGTGCGTGCCCGACTGCGACTGCGTTAACATTCTTCTCCATTGAAGCTGAAGTTTGCGCACGGTTTGAGGAAACCAGTTTTCGACGTGCATGTCGCTAAAGTATCTCGACCTACTGATGTTGTTGAGGCGCTGCTGCACCACAGGATGTTGTTCAGGGTGCGTTTTTTTTCGGAGAGGAGCGGACGTCTTAAGCCGTCGTGGTGGTGGAACAAATTAACCAAAATCACTCTCGCTTTCAGGGTGAACGGGGTCGAGTGAGTTGTTATTGTTGATTGAAGACCTGCGCTCTCGTAAGAAGCGGTTTTTATAACGGAATAAGCTGATTATGGTCCGGTCTCCGGTGGTGATGAACACCTGGGAAGAATTTGTCCAGCGAACGGCCTTGGACTGTGAAGTGGAATTTTTGCCTGCGCTCTAGCGTTCACAGATTCATGAATGAGTCTCTAGAGGGCTTGAGCATTTTCTAGAATGCTTGTTGGAATTGTTTCCAAATTGGAGAATTTCTCACGATTATTGCGATTGGACTTCGTTGTAATGCATTCTTGATAAATTGTCTATTTAGAGCTCACTCATAAACTTTCTATTACTCAAATTTTGTGTCATCTGATATATTTTGTATATTTGCTGGGCTATACAACAGATTTGTAATAAAGACTTCTAAAGGACGAAATTCAAATATTTTCGATTCTTTAAAAACAAAATTTATTTTACAAAGCTTTCAATTGGTTCAAGTTCAATTCAAGGGTTGCGTTTTTAGATTATCATTGAACTCATTTGAGCTAAGGTCTTTAGACCTACAAGCATAACTAACGATCTCTTGACGGTAAATGGTCAATGATTATACCCACCTGGGCACGATAAAAAATACGACTTACGCATATTTGAGTCTACGGACCGTGTAAGAATTCTATTGAATAAAGGACTTCAAATCTACAGTTTCCAAAATGAAGGCTCAAACCAACATGATTTATTCAAGTTTTGAGCAATCGAATGTGTAAGCCTAAAAATTAAACGTAGCATAGCTGTATAAACCTTAATGCTTATGAACCTTTTTTATAAACCTTCGAAATATCACTGATTATGCTTGTATTTTGAATAATGCACAACGGTCTTTGTACTCGAATCTTGGTGGAAACATCTGAATGAGCTCGTATGGGTATTAACCTTGCTAAACATAATCCTAAAGATCATTAGTTATATTAGCAGATCCAAAAACCTATACTCCACGGAATTTTCGAATAACCCTGAACAGTCGTTGAACTTCAAAGGACAGAATAACGTTATTCATAAATTTTCGAGAGATCACTTGTTACGGCTTGTAGATCTGAAGACCTGCACTCAAAATAGTGCTATCTTTGTTCCCTGGGTTCTGAAATGTCACACGTGTAGACCTACATAGTAAAATGATAAGCATTATCACATACACAGTAAAATAATAAACAGTGTCAGCATAGTTGCGTGCTCGGCAATTTTCCGAACTAGCTAAGTTAGCGTTAGCGTAGTTACGGTATACTTCGTAGATTGGATACGAACTAACTAAATTCTGCATAAACTACTCCTAAAAATTCGCTGGAAATTTTTTAGGGCGTTCAAAAAATAATGATCATGTCATTTCTTCAAGAAGTTTTTTCAATTGTTTCATCATGAATTCCCCAAGAAGAAGCAGAGCGGTTCCACAGAAAATGACGACTTTTTTTCCCAAATTTCATTTTTATATTTTTTGATTTGGATGAAATTTTGCACATGCTTTCTTTATGCCCAAAAATGCCCTTTTGCATCATCGGCTCGCCATTTTGACTCTAGCCTTACTTTTGAGAAGGGCCTAAGAAAAAAACCCTTAATAATTTTCAAAAAAATATAACTTAGAAACGGTTTGTCCGATCAGTTTGGTGCCTTCCGCAAAGTTTTAGGTTATTGTTGGGACTATCTGGAAAAAAATATACACTGTAAAAAAAATGTTGTAATTTTTTATATATCGAAAATAAAGCTTAAAAATCAATTTTCTCAAAAATCGTATTTATGATTTTTTTTATTTTTTTTATATGTTAAAGTAGACAAAAAAATGAAGTCTTTTGCACAGTGGGTCAAGATGGAGAAATCATGGACAAAAAAGTTATGATTTTTTTAAAAAAAGGTTGATTTTTCAATATGGTCTAAATAAACTTTTTGAATGCTTTTCGACCCGATTTTATGAAAGTACGCAAAATTTTCAACAAAACAGGTATATGAGAAAAGTTTGCTAATTGCTACCGAAACATTTGAAAAGATTATTATGACCATTTTCAACAAATTCACCTTTTTTTTTAAAATCATAACTTTTTTGTCCATGATTTCCCCATCTTGACCCACTGTGCAAAAGACTTCATTTTTTTGTCTACTTTAACATATAAAAAAATAAAAAAATCATAAATACGATTTTTGAGAAAATTGATTTTTAAGCTTTATTTTCGATATATAAAATATTACAACATTTTTTTTACAGTGTATATTTTTTCCAGATAGTCCCAACAATAACCTAAAACTTTGCGGAAGGCACCAAACTGATCGGACAAACCGTTTCTAAGTTATAATTTTTTGAAAATTATTAAGGGTTTTTTTCTTAGGCCCTTCTCAAAAGTAAGGCTAGAGTCAAAATGGCGAGCCGATGATGCAAAAAGGCATTTTTGGGCATAAAGAAAGCATGTGCAAAATTTCATCCAAATCAAAAAATACAAAAGTAAACCGACATTCGAATTCAAATGGAACCGCTCAGCACCAAAAATGTCTTTGCAGAATATTTCTGGAATTCTCCCCAGATACTTTCATTTCTGTAGCTAGGATTATTCTTGGAAGGAGCCTAGCAATAATGTATCGAAATAATGTCGGTCGCAATTATCATAATTTTCACAAATTTCGTAGTTCACATAGATTTTTAGTGATTTCATATGTTTGTGATTTTGTCTCATATGGCTGTACATTAGGGTGCAGCTTATTTTTCAAAAGTTCTCTAAAACGAAAATTCGTGTGTTCTTATTAATTCAAATCATTTTGAAAAAGAAACCACAATATTTGAGCATAAAATAAAGATTTAGAGGTGGCGCAAGCGTCTTGAAGATATTTTTTTTTTTGGTTTTTTTTTTCATCAATTTTGAAACTTTAAGCATTATTATCTTCAAAATTATATTTCTGGAAACTATGGGGAACATCAATTTTGTCTAAAATTGAAACTAGTCTTAGTTAAAAAAAGTTTTCTTCAATTTTTTCTCATTTAACAAAAAAAATATCATATTGGTTCGACCAGAACTTCAAAAATACTCAACCGATTCCAAATTGTCTTCAAACTGCTCATACAACACATTTTACTAAAAAATGGTTTTGACTTAGTTATTCAACGAAAACTACCCAAAAAACATGATTTTTTAATAAAAAATAAATCTTTTTTTTTTTTGGATTATTTAATTTTTTTTCACTTGAAATTGCATTTTTTTTTAATGAAATTTAAGTATACAAAACATTTGGTTTTAATTACGAGTTTGAATAGTGTATATATTTTTCAACATAAGCAAAAATATTTTGGATTAAAAATTATTAAGAAAATGCTGCAAAATCTTTTTTTAAACATTTAACAAATGAGAGAAACCAGTTTCAGCTTGATAGATAATGTTTGAATGGCAAAATTTTGGAAAACTGTCATTTTTCGTTAAAAAAAAAATCATGTTTTTGTGTAGTTTTAGTTAAACAACTTGGTCAAAACAATTTTTTTAGTGACATGTGTTGTATGAACAGTTTGAAAACAATTAAATTAGCTTCTAAAGCATGTGAAAAGATTTAGAATTGGTTGACTATTCATGAAGTTACGGTCAAATAAAGATGAAATGTTTAGTAAAATGGAGAAAAAAATGAATTAAACTGTTTTGAACTAAAGCTAGTTTTGATTTTATACAAATTTGGTGCAACTAGGATTGTCATGTCTATTATGGCTTAAACCAGCCGACGGTATTTTGAAAAAAAAACCTGAAGTGCGTAGACACAAAAGTCAATTTGGATAAATTGAGATGTAAAATTGTGAAAAATAATGGAATCGTTCAGGTGGGATTCGATCCCACGACTCCTAATACGCTAGATTCGTTACCCGTTCTGTGGCGTAGTTGGTTAATGGAAGCCCACCAGAACGATTTCATTATTTTTCACAATTTTACATCTCAATTTGTCCAAATTGACTTTTGTGTTTATCAATTTGGTGTTCTACAAAGTTTTCTTTTAATGTGATTTGAATTCAGAAGAGCACACGAATTTTTAGTTTTTAGAACTTTTGTAAAATAAGTCGCACCCTATGTACATCAGTAATTACCGTAAATTTCTTTTTTGACTACGGAAACTATTGATTCTTTGTCTAATGCAGCAAACAAATCCTAGACAAATTTGTCCAAAGAACTCACGAGGAATATCCCTGTATAATTCTTTACGAACATTTTAGGTATTCACCCAGAAATCATTCCCAAGATTAGCAGCTATTATTCAATAGATTTTTTCCTGAAGTCTCTTAGGCTTTCTGATCTTATCACAAAATTTATCGAAGAAGCTCTATCAAATTACTTAAAACAATCTCCTAAAGAATTCCGCCGGAGAATGCTTTTAAATGTCTATTAAACAATTTTGAACATTTCTCCATGACGGTCATTTACGTACTTATAACACATGTATTCCAATTATTAGTTTAAAATATCATCCAAGATTTCTCCAAGAAATAGTAGGAGTTTGAGCAAAATTGTTTTCAAAATCACCAAGCAAGAATTCTTTGCCTTTGAGATTTTTCATAAGGTTCCTTTTCAGATTCCTTCAAAAAATCTTTCAGAAAATCTGTCGGGAATTCTTCAAGAATTGTTTGAGAATGGCGAAGCAAAAATAATCCAAGACTTCCAGCAAGATAAAAAACAAATGATTCTTCCTGGTTACTCTAAGTATTTCTCCTAATATTCCACAAGATTTACATAAACAGTTCAATAGGATTTAATTGAGAATATGTTCTTCGCAATTTCTCAGAGAAGTTGTCACAGATCTATCCCCATTTTTTTCACAGAAAATTTGATGTTGCTCCCCGCGTTCCTTCAAAATTTTCTCTCGGAAATAATGTTTTGAAATACCTTAAAAAAATTACTAAAAAAAATTTAAAAACGCAAGCATTTCTTCATTTTATCTAGCGGAATACGTTTAACTTTTCTTTGAGAAACTCTTCCACGAAAATACCCAAAAATTTCCTGAGCAATTTGTTCAGGGATTTTTTGAACAATTATAATATTGTTTCACTTGGGATGTCGTCCTAGGATTCTTCCATCCATCCAAGTATTTTCCAGAGATTTTTTACATTAAACAGGATTTGCAATTTTTCTGGGAATTCAATAAAAAACAATCCAATTTATATTAGATTCATAGAGTAATACAAAAAAAGCAGTTTTGACAAATTTCAGCTTACATTGAATTCTAATAGAAAGGACGTCTTGTCGGAAAAGTTGAGAATTCGACGTAGATTTAAACCTTTTTACGAAATATATGACTATGTAGAGAAAGCTTAGGTGTTTTTTGTAGGATTACCTACAAACAATCCTGTTTTTTTTTCGTATTTTATGATGGACAATGACGTTAAAACGAATGAAATTCTTATTAAAGTTACTTGTATCTAACATGTTATAAAATGTTTTGCAGAAACTCAGAAGTTTCATGATACTATAGCAAACTAATTGTTGTAGAAACCATTATTTTTGTATAATTAAAATTAATTTATTTAACCCTCTAATACCCAATCCCCCTTTAGACGGGGTGCACTTTGGAATTTTGTTGTAATTTTTCGTAGCTCAGAAATAAAAATGATTTTATCTTTGGCTTAAACCTTGGTTCAGATTATGCATATAAAGAAACATTTTTATGATTTTTTTTTTGTATTTTTGAAAAATATTTGAAAATTGTGTTCCTTTGTAACTACAAATGCCTGGGGTTCATTTACCGTGTAATACAAAAAAATGACACCTTTTATAATTTCCTACAATCAACCTATCATAGAAGAAGAGCCTGGTATAAAAATAATTTCAAACCTGTTTTTCCGTTAGTTACACGGAAAATAAAATATGTTCCAGAAAAAAATAATATTTTTTAAAGTATTGTAAAATCTTATATTTTTATTTTTGACAAAAATCAGTAATTAGAAAAAGAAAGAAGAAAAAGGATAGGGAAAAAAGATAGGGATGTTTAAAAATAAAAATTATAAAAATCAAAAACCAAAATTCACAAATTCGCGAATAAAAATAAATAATTGCCGAAAACGTGTTTAGAACGATTTTAGATAACGAAAAATGATATTTAAATTGAAAATAAAAATATGGGTATTAGAGGGTTGAAGGTATTATTGTTATTATATGTCTTTATTTAGGCGGCTTATCGCACTTGGAGAATTCCCTACACTATTTGAAGGCATCCCACTAAGCAGCTCGAACATTTATTATCATTATTTTCCTACTTTCAGAAATTCCTAATAAACTTTTTTGGAGGGACTTTTTTAACTATTGTGGTAGAACTTAACGTAGAAATAGAAGTTTAACGTGGAAAAATTGGCGTTATTTTTTAAGATTTTTTTTCTTTGTCTTGTGATACAATTCGCAATGAAAGATTTTGATGAAATTAAGACTATTTAGGAAATTTGTTGAGTGGGTTTCCTCAGAAACCTGGGGCTTTCAGAAAACAAAAAAAACCCTAGAATTTCCTTTTTTTTCTCTTCAAAGTTTTACTTTTTGGAATATGACAAGATTTGTGTACGAAGTTCCTCAAAAAAAGCGTCATGCGAAGGAACGAGTAATAACAGGTAGAAGCAGGTAAAAACAACAGATGAACAACGGAGTAACGAAAAATAAGTGATTGCTTATAATCTTTTCTCCAAAGGTGAATGACCACAGAGTAATTAAAAAATCTCTAATTATTTAAAAAACAAATCTAAAATTTTGGATAAGTCCCATCAGAAGATTTTTTAGAAATGGTTCTTCAAATCAAACAGAGTTCTTTCTTTGACTTCTGGATAGCCCAGAATTATGCCAAAAAGCCTCTAGGATTTCCGTACTGGAATAACACAAGAATTCAAGTCCAGAATACGGGTTCTAACAATAAAACTGATGAGAATATATTTTGAGGAAGATCCTTATATTTTTTATGAATTTATATAATCCATTTCCCCCATCCCAGTTATTTAGCATAATGTTTCTCCACAATTCAGAAAGGTGTTTTGGACGAAATCTTAGGAAAGAGTTTTGAAAGTATCCCTTGATATTTTTAAGGTAAACTCTTCTTTTGAGTTTCTTCCTCCGAAAGATACAAAACCTTCTCATCTTTTCTTTATTTCAATTAAAAAAACATAAAATAAACAGTTCATTATTCCTTTACAATTTCCAGTGAGAGTTGCTCTTTTAAAGCTCAAGAATCCATCATTCAATCATCAACGATCATCAACAATTAAAAACCAGTTTTATTGCTCAAATTTAAAGAAATCCGTAAGAAAATCTATCACTGCATTCCAGATAGCAATTGTAATGCAATGATAGATTTTCTTAAGCATTGCTTCAATTTTGAGCAGAAAAACTGGTTTTGAAAATATCTAAAACGATGATGATTATTTTCCTCTTAAGGAAGTGGAAATCTCAATAGATTTACTAAAAAATCGGAAAGAAATATATAGGTGAACGACAGCGTCACCCGAGAAACCATTAGGGTGAAATTTAGTAAAAAGCCTTTAATAGTTCATCACATCATCATGGGGCCTACCTTAGCCGAGTGGTTAGAGTCCGCGGCTACAAAGCAAAGCCATGCTGAAGGTGTCTGGGTTCGATTCCCGGTCGGTCCCGGATCTTTTTGTAATGGAAATTTCCTTGACTTCCCTAGGAATAGTGTATCATCGTACATGTCACACGATATACGAATGCGAAAATTGCAACTTTGGCAAAGAATGCTCTCAGTTAATAACTGTGGAAGTGCTCATAAGAACACTAAGCTGAGAAGCAAGCTCTGTCCCAGTGAGGACGTTAATGCCAAGAATAAGAAGACTTCATCAAAGTGGGCTGAAAATTTCCCTAATAAAGATAATAATAATAATAATTTATCAAAGTAATTCCTTAAAATTCCTTGCTATTGTGCCTAAACTAATTCTGGGATTCCGAGCTACTTGACGAATCTCTGGACGAACTTTGGGAGAGATTCTTAAGAAAATTTATTAAAGAATCACTGGGGATCACCTGATTAAACTAGTCGAAAAATTCAAGAGCAATCTCTCAGGATAGAAACCAGAAGATAGAAACTATAGGTGGAATTCTCAGTACAAATTTTTTTTTTTTAGATTTATTACAACTTTCAATAACACAAGATCCGTGATTGATTTCTTACCAATATTTCCCTGATATCGTTCTGAATTTTCTAGTGCAATCCAGCAAAATCACCATACAGAATCTTCAGAACCGTTCCCTCAGACCACCAACTCCAGCAAGTGTGGCCTACCGGTCAACGCAACACCTCGTCGGAACGACCCGATTACAGCTCCATAACAATCATCATAACCATCGAACGCCGGTCGCCCCAACGAAACCCATAAAGCGCAGTACCCACCATAGTGCTAACCGGGGAAACGCCCCAGTTTAGCGCCCTCGTCCATATCGCGCGCCCCCTGAGCCCAGAAGAGTGCGCGCGCGACTAATGGCTTCGCAAAATGCCTATAATGATCGCGATTAAAATATGTCGATATATTTATTTGCAACTCGACACGTCGCTCGCGTCCCCTCCCGTTGCGTTTGCTGTAAGTTCGGCTCGAATGGAATAGGGCCTCTATTGTAAGCGGGAACGTTGCTTCTGGGGGCGGACGCACGCAGAAGGGCGCAAATGGATTAATCTATCGGTGGAAAAAACATTGTTATTCGTACTTTGCGAGACCACGCCACTGAGCTGGCGAGCTGGGGCTAACAAACGATCGATCCGGGTAAACCATAGGGCGGGGGTTTCCAAATCGTGCTGGGCAGAGCACTTGGTGTTCCACGAAGCTTTGGCAAGTGCTTCGCTGAGCTTAAAATGTCAAGCATTGCTCTTAAATTTCTTAGATTTTTATTTAAAAATAACTTTATATTTTGTCGGAATGAAATCTATTCCTGCAGTCAGCTCTCCATAAATCGATATTGAAGATACCATCAAGTTAGGAAGATATCGAGTTGAACACGAAACTAGTGCAAATGTGATCCGAGGGACCATCAAGGTAGCCTTGAAAACCAATATCTATCTGTCTGTCATTATGTCTGCAATGCTTCGTACGAAAGGTAGGGAGCAAGCTTGTATGCAAGTTAAAGACGGGTGGTGTATACATGTAGGCAATAGTTAATACATATGGAAAGAAGACAAGGAAAAAGAAGAAAAATTATAGAACAATCAAAAATGTTGCCTTTGGGCGCCATGCCGTTCACATACCAGGCATTACGTCCCATCTGGGTCAGAGCCTGCTACTCAGCTTAGTGTGCTCTTATGAGCACTTCCACAGTTATTAACTGAGAGCTTCCATTGCCAATTGACCATTTTTGCATTCGTATATCGTGTGGCTAGAGCAAAAATACTCTGTGCCCTGGAAAGTCGAGCAAATTTCCTTTACGAAAAGATCCTCGACCGACGGAATTCAAACCCACGACCATCAGCTTGGCCGTGCTGAATTTCTGCGTAAAATAACCTGAAGGCAAGCTGGAAAACTTGCATGCAAGATTACTGAAATCGTTGAATAATGATTTTTTAACAACTGCAATAGATTCAGCAACCTTAAATTAAGTAAAAAGTGATATTTTGGTGCTTGAGACAAAAAAAAAGTTCCACTGTGTTAATAATTACCAGGTAATCCACGCAACAACTTTTTTTTTTTGAAAATTGATCCGCGAACTAAAATGTGTAAGAACCCATGCCATAGGGCTTTGGAGAACAGGACAAGTCACACCTGTCCTATGCAAGTCAGACACGTCTACACCGTGGAGTTAGACGATATCTCCGAGAAATGAGGGTTGTAGTTTATGTGTGTTTAGATGACATGTCGCGTGAGATAGAGAGCGTCGCGTGAGGGGGTATTGGGGTTCTCGTCGTCGTCGTCGTCGCCATAGTTTTTGTCGTCCAAGTCGCTTAGAGACTTATGATGCTTATTAATTTCCGATCAATTCAATTCCACGTGTGCCGGTTTGCATGCTAGACGAACGGATTGTGTGGTTAGCTCTGTGCGCACTGTGTAATTTATGTCATTATTATGTCACAGCAGGATGGTTGGTTAGTGAGACAATAATTCAGCAGTTTAGGCGCTAGACGACGTGCTAATTTATCTTGAGCAGTGGGGTGCGCGATTGATGGAATTCTATGAATTTTAAGAGAGCGGTTTGATACTTATCAAAGCTAACTATCAAAATACTTCGGAACGTATTCTGAACCATTTAATACATATGGAAAGAAGACAAGATTTAAGAGATTTTTGAGAAAATTATTCATTATCAAAACCGTGACAAACGTTGATAATATTACATTAGATAAATGATCTGAGATATCCAAGAATATGCTGGAATTCGGGTCTTAAGGTCTACAAGGGTAGAATATTCTCAATTGTTTTTGAAATGCAGTTTGAGGTCATGCATGAAACACGTGTTCATTAAATGGGAGCAAGAATGAAGGTCTGGCCAAAAACTACAAAATTTCAAAATGTTTGTGTAGTTGTAGACAATATAGCACAAACATATAATTAAACAAATAAGACCACGCACCATAACCAGAATACTCATGAATTTAAGTAAAATTGAAAAAAAAAAATGTTTACTAACATTTGGAGCACTGATAAACTTTCTTATTTATAGATTTTCAAATCTGTAAGCATCATTAAACATTATTTGAAATACGCCTAGAAAAGACTTGTACGAATGGTATTGCAAAGTTTGTTTCGCCCATTTCACATATTAGTCTAGTAATGGTGAGCTCGTTTTATTATTTTTGCAATTTTTTTAGTGGCGATAGGGAATTTTGAATCTACTGCATTTTTATCCAAAATCCACATGAAATAAGATATCCTAAATAATCTTCTGAATATGAATATTTTTATTTTTTAGAACAGATTGTTCAAAATCTCTTTTTGATTTACTTACACGATAACATCGAACAGTTCCAAACACAAATTGTCGCCAGTGCTTACCTGAAATTAGAAACAGAAAAAAAATACATCAGTCAACAGATTCAGATCGGATTACGAAGGATCATCGGAAGCATATCAAAAACATAAATCAAAGTAATTAAAGAGGTCAATTCGGCGCCACCAACGTCACCACCACATTTTCAGCCAGTCCAGTTTTAACGGTGACTTTTACATCCCACCGACCCAAAGTGTCGTCGATGGCTATCTTTCGAAGTCATGTTCGCTTATACTGATCACCACTGGACATGGGTGCATTATAATAATAATGGTCCGGTTCGAGTTCGGATCAGCAAGGGGCAGCACCACTCAACTCGCACAAAGCCTTTGGCTTTCTGAAGGGGATTGACTGCAAGGGAGGATTGTTTGCGTCCAAAGCCATTATTATTCATAAGTCTATTATTGTGGTGGCTGGCGTTGACCTTCCCGCGCCAATATGTTTAAATCTGTTTGAAGCATGTGGGATTTGATCCCATTCGGTACCGATCGCACGTGATTTGGTTCACTTCGATTGGGTGGATTAAAGTCGGACAAGGCGTCAAGTGTGAGTAGAAGCCAGAGTGATCAGCTTCTGATTTGACCTATATTACCGACCAGAACCAAATAACAAAATTATAACACATTTCTATCAGCAGCTGTTAAAAATAACAGAAGTTGATAAAATTTTGTTATTAAGATGGCTTTGTTCTCAACTTGTTATATCTTTAGTAACAAATTTATAACAAAATTTGTTATATTTTTGACATCGCATTTATAAGTTTGTTGCAAACAACATCCGATGTCATAAACAGTAACACAGTTTGCAATAATTTTGTTATTTTGTAACATCCTTGCAACACATTCTGTAATAATTTTGATATAATTGTAACAGGGTTTGTTATATTTTAGTTTAATTTGGTGCAAATTTTGTTAGAATTTTTGTTATTTTAACTACTAACGGTACATGTTTTATAACAACTGGTGATATAAAAAAATCATATCAGGGGAACACATTCTGTTATAATCTTGTTTCTTCCGTCTGGTCGGGTTAGTACTCAAGAAGTACTGAAGGGAAATTTGCAAAACACTACGATTGATTCTAGACAAACATGTGCAAAAGGCGGAACAACCAACGTAAACCGAAGCTTCTTACGACCATTCCAAGTGCATTTCGACTAATTTACTAAAACTTTCACAATCAACAGGTACAGTTTATTTCCCTCTTCTGTTCTTTTTTTGTTCCTTCCAATTCACATAATAGCATAGAATTTCAAAAAAAAATATATCTTAAATTTTCAATAATAAATCTTCGAGCTGTTTAGTGAAACCACTGTGGTTCTGATGAGCAGGCTCTGTCCCAGTGGGGAAGTAATGCCAAGAAGCAGAAGAAGAGCAAAAAAAAGTTAGTCATATATGAGTGATTTACAAATCGAGAGCAGTTGTGGAAATGTTCGCATTACGAAGAAACTCACGAGTGTAAACCAACGTAAGTAAGTTCACCCCCGCCTGTTCGCGAGAGTTTACCAACAGGAATAGCAAAAAGTTCGCGAACTTTTACTCGCGGGCATCCGAAAATGGTTTGACTGATTAGGTTTTAGCCAAACAAATCAGTAGTCAAAACCCCTGAAAACTAGAAATTTCGGAGGAAAAACAGCTTTTTTATCAAAAGCACAATTGACTCTGAACAGCTCCGAATACACTCACGAACAGCTTAAGCTTCGTTTACTCGCGAGCACGACAAACGCGAGTAAATCAATTCTCCAAGTATTGCAATCTGCACAGAATAATAAATTCTATGTTGTAATCTCTCGAATTATCCTTAATTGCAATCTGACGTAAGTAAGATTATTCTTCTTTCTGGCGTTACATCCCAACTGTGACAGATCCTGTTTCTCAGCTTAGTGTTCTTATGAGCACTTCCACAGTTATTAATTGATAACTTTCTTAGCCGATTGACCATTTTTGCATGTGTATATCGTGTGGTAGGTGGGATTAAATTCTACGACTTCAGATTGATCTTACTGAATAGCTGCTATATGGGCTTCAGTTTATCTTTATCTTAAATTACTATTGTGGCACGCAATCTTCCTAACGAAACCTACCTTTTCCAACCTTCCCAAACAGTGATAGATCTATTGAACACCCTTGAGCTACATTCCGGCCGAGCAAGGAGCTGTCTAAAGCGTTCTCGTCGTTGACAACGAAGGAACAAGGGAACCAATCCTTGTAGAGTTCTCAACCCACCTCCTCCTCCTCCATCTAAGTCTTAAGAAGGCAACATAAAGGAGCATACACACGCTTTTTTCGTTGTTGTCACACGATCGTTTGTTTCTGTTAGGTTAGAAAAATGCCAACCACAACGGGTCTGCTCCGAGAGCAATTGACATCAGGCAAGAACAAAATGTGGTATTTAGAACGAAACGCATGTGTGTCATGCTGCTGCTGCTGCTGAGGCTCGGAATGGCGCGAAGCTCGGTTTTGTAGATCCCACAACATTAATAACGATCTAATGCTGAAAGGTGGCCACCAGCAGCAGCATACCAAAGTCACCGCGTTGCTTTCAAGTACCGTAATTCGGGGTAACATTGATGAGTTTCTTCATATTTTTCAAACAAATAATTATAGGGTCGGTGTTCCGTTAGTAGACAGTTTCCTATGGTCGCACAGTAGCATTTGACGGCCATTTTGTTGTCAATTGTCGCAAAATATTTTTCGACATGAAGATCATAAGCTATTTATCTATAATAATAATCGAAATAAATAGTTTCGATTTAAATAAAAGCTGAACCACGTAATACGCCTAAAGGTAGGCAATGTCTTAGGAAATTTCAATACTTTTCTCTGTAATTCGCATATTTTTTGCTAAATAGGGTTCTAAAATGTTTAATGAAATCATGTTTTTATTCAATAACACGAAAAAAAATTGAAAAAAAAGAAAGAAGACCTCCGCGAAGAGGAAAAATATTCAACGTCATATGCAAGCCCAGATTTCCCCCTCTCACGAAACGTCAAATGCAGCCCACCGTTTTATGGCTGAAAAGTGAAAAGTATTGTGTTCAAAGTAAAACTGTTTTATTAAAAACCTCAGTCGGCGGAGCAGTTTTTTTTTCCAAAGTTGCAGATAAATCTAAGCAGCAGATTAATTATTTCTAATGTCTGCTACGTTTGCTGACGTGAACATTTATCTCAAACGCTATTTAATGATTCGATGTGATGCAACCTCAACCATTTTTTGCTGAGAGGTTCATGTGAGGTTTTGAACAGCATGCGCATAATTAGTATAAACACAAAGTGGAATAAGAAAAAAACTCAGCAATCACAAAGAAAAAGAAGACCGTCTTCGCGAGTCCTCGTCTCAGGTCGGTAGGTGACAGTTGACTTTTGGAAACACGCGGGAAATTCCTGTGTTGACAACTGTACCAAACAATCGTGCAGGGGAGTGCTTCTGTTGGCATTTCGGGTACCGACGACAATTAGGAAGCATATGTTGGAGTGATTTGTCGTTTCGTCGTAATTCACCGATTTCATGAATGAGTTTGGTTAAAGTGTTCAACTATTTTCTTTCTCAATATATTCAAAATCCGTTCTTACTATGCATAAATGCAAACTGTGAGTTTTTGAAATGTTGTTTAAGTCTTAAATATGAACTGCTGAGCTTGTTTTCCAAATTCAGATAGAATAAATAAACATAATTTTTCGCTCATAAAACCATTTATTCTCAAGTATCGTGGTCGTTTGAAAAAAATTGCCTTACTTTAGGCGTAATGATGCTGATATCCCAAAATTTATATTGAGCTACGAATTTTGACATCATTTTGGATCCTGGAAATCTAAATTTACGGGTTAGGTTTTTTTTTTCCATTCTAAAACCTGTTCTATTATGATTGATTTCGCCCAAGTGAGAGCATTTTCCATGTTTTTATGTTCAACCTAATTTTATGAAATGTTTTGTTATTTCATTTAAAACGAATCTATTACATAAAAAAAATATTTTTTTAAGATTTGTTAATTTTTGAATGCGAAACAGGGGACACTTGTTCAAACTAATAACTACCTTAACCCACAATCATTGCCGAAGCTTGATCGCCAACCCAGAAGCCACTTTAACAAAACAACAAACATCAACCCAGAATGGGAACGCACTCCAAGTGGCTTACATGCATTTGCGTTTGGCCAAGCATAGTGATGCCTAACAAGCGCCTTCCATTGCATAACCAGGGACACACGTGTTCCACTGCGCACTACTGGTAGAGGTAGGGTTTCGAAAAAATCCTATCCCTTTTGCATAACAAGCTGTTCGATCTTCTCCTGTTTCTTCACCCGAACCCCCTACCGTCATCATCATCGTCAGCGAATCTATGCGACGGAGATTGGCTGGAAACACATGCTTGCAACTTTGTCAACTTTGTCGCAAAGTTATGCTGTTACCGTAAACGGGGTTGACATTGGGCGGAATCATCCCTAATCATAAGGGGTAACGGTGAGAATATCCATTTGTCGTTGTAACACTTTCAATGCACGAATGGTGCTTATCAATCTTCTAATTATTGAGCTCATAAAAACTTCGGTTGTTTTGGAAATTGGTTAGTTCATGCGTACATATTTCAACTTTTCAAAAACAATGGGTTTTATGATTATACATCACCTTTTTTAGACAAGAATTTTGTTTAAAGTCAAAATCAAATCAACTGAAAACGATTTTGTTGACAATTTTAATAAAAGTATATTAATAGAGTCTCAAAGCCTTGTCCAATTTTAATGCCAAACGCTTGAGTTTAGTCCAAAAACACATGTTTTCTCAATTTTTCAATGTTTTTTGTTTATTTAAGTCCAAAAAACATATTTTCGTGTTTCTTTAGATTTTGTCACACCCTTGCCTTAAACTAAAATTTTGGGTGTATTTTGTTTCCGTGTTCCTTCCGAAATGTCAGATAGGAACACCCAGTGTTAAAACTAAAAGCCTGTGGTGTTTTTGTCGACTAAGCCAACAACAAACATGATCAAAAGTGTCAAGGTTCATTTACGGACCAAAATTTCAAATTAAATTTAAATATGATATAAACCGATATTTGAGCGAGAAAAAATGCTTAAGTAGTGCAGTAACAATGCTCTT